>NC_142750.1:7707500-7797500 GCF_051943395.1 Hippocampus bargibanti | reverse complement strand
CTGTTATCAAAAGCACAACAGACGAACATCACATATCCGCAGACGGGGAGAAGAAGGTCAATTATGGCGCCTTTTCTCCATAAAATGAAGCCACACTCACCCTCAAAAGAAGAAGGCCTGCTTAAACATCCATGTTGACTTTGTGGAAATATTTACAAATGTGGTTTGAATGTTAAAACGCCAGCTATAATTCAAACACTTTCTGAAATTTCGGTACAGTTGTAAAATAACACACTGTAGCTAATATGGATTTCTGATACAAGAAGTGATTGTTTAATTTAACAATACATCTTTTGTCATTGTTGTGATTGCAAGAAATGTTTGACGGGCTACCCCATTTGCCTTTGTTTGCAGATGATATGATGTCATAATATTTTTGTAGGGCTTTGCCTTGTTACTTTCTGCATGAAAAAAAAGATTTGTTATTCCCCCGTGGGGTTGCAGCTGCTATCAGGCCGATTCTGCATGCGATGAGGTCATAGCCTATAAAGCTCTTTTTTAAAGTAGAACAGAGAGTCATCTCTCTTAGTTGTGTAGATGAGATAGTGAGTTGTTGGATGGAAAGCAGAGTCACACCTCCTCCCACTTCCTTTTCGTTTGTTTTACAGCTGGCTCTGTCACTATTAGTTGTCCTCAAAGTTATGGGGGAACACAGCGAATAACAGTTTGGGGTTCAATTCTGGACTTCGGCCATCATGTGTTGACTGTCTGTGTAAATTCCTACTGCACATCAGACTATGATGTATGTTGCAGAAATACCAATCAAAACACCTATGAGATGAATTCACAGACATCTTGAACAAACATTCAGTTCTATCAGACCACAAACATATTTTCCAATCTATTTAACAAAGACCATTACACCATAACAGTCTTTGCCAAATATACATTAGAAAATGTATTATGGTCAAATGCAAGCAAAGTGGATTAATTTTGTCAGTTTGTTTTCAATGTATGTATCCCAACACTTTCATCCAGGTAGACTTTGCAGGTCCCATTATGAGGCAGTAAAACCAAATGATGACGCCAAGTCGGTCATTAAGAAAAGCAATGATCACCGGGATAAACGCGCAGTGGAAGATAAGTAAAAACAAAGCTATTTGTCTGATTGTAATGTGGTTAATTCTTTGAGTTGTAATCAAGGATTCCGGAGAAAATGAATGTTTTTTTTTTCCCCCACAGACGTGAACAATTCTATTTTAAATGTTGATATCATTGCTGAAGCTGCTGTGAAAAGGAACGGCAGACAATTTTCCGTGGAAACGTCTGTGCAAGAGAACAAATTTGGCTCACCCAGAAGCAGAAGTTTAATCCAGCCTACCATGGTAACCAGAAAAAGACAGTCTCAACTTCTCTTCTTTCTCTTCAGAAACAACTTCTGAGTTTCCGACTCGGACATAAAAAACCGAGGCAGTGCTTCTACCCACATGTATGGGTGGAGTGAAAACGTAGGGGTGTGTGAGTGTATGTGATGCATGTATTTTTTTTTTTGTTGCATTTGTACACATCATCACATCAGCCTCTCACTTCCTTCTAGATGGTAGTTGTCGGAGGGGGGGGGGGGTCATGTGCTGTTTGGACTCTGACCTGTCATTGTTTTATGTGGCCCATTTTGATGCTTCGCCCTCCCGCTGGCAGCATTATTACCGAGACACGACGAACTATGGCGATGACATATAAATGGTTTCTGCTTCTGATTGCGACAAAGTCAGACATTGAAACAATGGCGGTGAATGTATGAACTTCCCTTCTTTTATTTTCCTCATATTTTCTCATTTGGATTCTCCATGGAATATATTTTAATCTAAAATTACCCCCCCCCCACCCCCAAACCCACAAAGGTGACTTTGGGGACATTAGTGGAAGAAGTCAAATTCAGATTAAAATGTTCAGTAGCTGTGCACTATGACAATGAAAATTAATAAATGTTTAATCGCATCATCGCCTTATTTTATGATATGATAATTTGTTCAAATATTTTTCACGATTTGCAAGGTGGTAGTGGGGGTGAACCCCAAAAAAGCAGGCAGGAGGGAGGAGAAGGGTGTATATGACAAATTGTATTAAATAAAGTCAACAGGAACAAAATCTCAAACAACAAAGTCATCAGAACAAAAAGGTCCAAAGTAGCAAACAAAACCACGGGTAACACATGACAAGACAAAACAAACCTGACAGGGTGAAACAAACAATGACCCCACACTGAATGGTCTTGTCGCGATTCATTTTAACTACTGTTGATTAAAACAACCCACACCTGTGCAGCTACATGCAGTGCCCTACAGTGCCACCCATAAGTCACAACCTGAAACATGATGTTACAGTCGTTCCCCAACTTACGAACGAGATACGTGCCGAACAGTCGTTCGTAAGGTGAATTTGTTTGTAAGTTGCTTCAGTGCTATATTTTGTCTGGAATGTATGTTTATAGCTTATATAAGTATGTTTCAGGTTTATATAAGTATGTTTAAAGGACAACCGACGTCACTTTTTTGTTTTTTAACTGACATCAGAAAAACGTTTTAGATCATCTAAAACACCCAAAACATGCAGTATGATATTTTTAGTCAAATGCAAAACACCAATAAAAATGACTTAAAGTGTCCAAAATCTGCAAAAAAATTGAGCTGTGAATTGAGCATTTTCAGAAAGTCCCGCCCCCAGTTCGTGACGTCACGCCAAGACGTCTTGCATTGCTGGAGAATCCAAACAATGGCTTCAGATTCGGAGAATATGCTTTCTTGTTACACATCCAGTTATGAATATGATTCAAATAGTTCAGAAGAGGAAAGCATACATGTTTGCAATCGATTAAGAATTTATTCCATGCCATTTTGAGGCAACATTGGGGCAACAATGGATCACCAGAAAAGAGGCACAAAATGGCGACCTCCAGTGGCCACCTCCACTTCCACAGGCTGATAAATTCCTTACATGGAGCTTGGACTCACTCTTCTGTCGGCTTTTGGGTGCAACACGGTTCTCAGACCAAACATGTACAGCAAAATACATTGATGTGATGGAAGGATGCTACAATGCGTATTTTTTACGGTCAGGGGGCGGTCCTTTCATGACGTCACGTACGGACTCGTCACCAACTCAAAAACAAGACTTCCTGAATATTCAGAGCGAGTCTTAAAACGTAAAATATAGCTATATGCGGTGGAATCTTATTAAAATAAGCTCAGTAGAAGTCATTTGAAGCCATTTTACAAATTATGGACACAACTTGTCCGGAGATGTCGGTTGTCCTTTAAGGCTTGTATGAGTAACATGCATTGATTTGTACTGAAAAAGAAACATTTAAAATAAAATATATGCTCTATAAAGCAATTTACATGTACAACTGGAGAGAATATTACATATGTTAGAGAGAGAGAGCTCTAAAAGCGGCCCACATTGGTACTAGCGGCGGAAAGAAGCGCTACTCAGAAAAATCGCGCGCAATCTGCCCCAACATTTTTCAACATACCCGTAAAAAATGTTCGTATGTACCATTGTTCGTAATTCGAATGTTTCAAAGTAGGGGAGCATCTATAGTGGTTGTAAACTGGGTAACAAATTTACTGCAAAGTCTTAAGGTTCATTTTTTGACACATGACAATTTAACATTTTGGTCCAAGGATCGTGTGATTTGACAGATAATTTTCTTTCACAGGCCACATCAAATGAAGCGGTGAGCCGGATATGGTCCCCAGTCCTTGAGTTTGACACCGGTGTCCTGCAGTAATGAGGATCAAAGAAGATAAATTAGCCAGGGATAGGATCTACCACGTGAGCATTTCTGTTGCTTGATTGCAAAATTGGAAACATTCGAAGACAAAAGCGGGGACATAACATTTTTCAACTTCTCCATTTCTACTTTCTTGCGAGAATTTTCCAAGGATACTTCTTAAAGACAGCGCAACACTCAATGACTATTTGCAGGCATTTTATTGTCCACATAGAGAACACTAAATAACATACCCGCCCTGCATCTTTTCTCAACTCGAGCGCAGAGTGACAGGGCCATTTGGAGGCCATGACTCTGTCCAGACGCTAACCCACCGAGCTGGCCGGTCGGTCGTTTTAGGTGTGAAATTGATAGACTGCGGTTCTTCTGGAAGCGGATGGGGGCAAGGCTCCTACAAATGGTGTTGATGCAAACATTACCCTGAAGAAGTAGGAGGCTTGTTGAGATGTCAGAATTACAGCAAGAATGCTTTGTTGGGGTCTGGAAAATGACAAGGAGTAATTGTGTACATTTTTGACCAAAAACAAACCTTCCAACTCTTTTTGTACAGAGTTCCCACATTTGATTGAAACATTTTTAGTTTCCTATTTAACTCATTCACAAATTTATTCGGGAATTGAAAATATCACGTAGAGTGCCATTCCTGAATTAGTTTTTTGGTTTTATTTTTTCATGCTTGTGTGCCGATAAAGCGCAGGCCAAGGCCTCTGGCAATGTGTTTTCTCTTCCACAAGGGGCAGCTTTTTTTTCAGCATTCTTTTTTTTCATGTTAACGCTTTGTTACAGGTTCAGCTGTTGTTAAAGCGCTATATAAACCAATATATATGTATTGTATTATATTTTGGAAAGCCACCCTCATTTCAAGCTCATATAACCCCAGACCCATATAATTTAGGAATAAACTCTTTTTTTTCTGACAAAATAAGAGAGGCTAAGGTTTCTAACGTTATATTGAATGTATATGCAGTCCAAAAACTCAATATTCGGTGGGTCCTGGAATTCGAGTGACAATGACAAAAACTGGCACTGGACTGGACACATTTTTGCACATGTCTGGCAGTGAATGAGTTAAATAAGAGTTACCGTATTTTCCGGTGTATGAGGCGCACCTAAAAGCCTTGATTTTCTTCAAAAGATTACCCTGCGCCTTATATCTAAGTGTGCCATAAATGTGAAGTTATCATGAGCCGCAACTGGTCGTGCAACTACTGTCAGCAGCCATGACTCCATTTTCCCCCATTGAAGAAGTCGTGCGTAACCCCAGCCTCTACTGTAGTGCCTTACAATGTGGTGTGCCTTATATATGGAAAACTTTTAAATATTCATATATTACACTTGGAAAACGTTTTTTATTCCCTGAAGGGGCGTCTTATATATGGAAAAAGTTTGAAAATACACCATTCATTGGGGGTGCCTTTATATCCCGGTGCACCTTATACGCCGGAAAATATGGTACTTATCGAGGTTGCTTCTAATGAATCCAAACCACAATATATATATATATATATATATATATATATATATATATATATATATATATATATATATATATATATATATATATATATATATATATATATATATATATATATTATTATTATTATTTTTTATTATTTTTTTTTTTACAATTTTCATCTTTTGAAATGTGAAAAAGGAAGATATGACGGTAAGGCCATTTGGAGTGCCGGACAATGTCCAAATGATCAAAAAATGTGAATCCGGTAAAATTATGTTCGAGAGTGTATAATGCAATTACTTTTTGGTTGGCTTTACAAAGTTTTGAATGAAAGTATTAGTACTGTAAATTTTATATTTCCTTTGAATATAAAGCTCTCCAATAAAAGACGATCATATCAGATTGTGTACCTAAGCAACCGTTCGTGGGCGTATCCTGTTATCTCACCACCCTTTTCCTGCACATACAGAGAGATGGAGCGCTTACAACATTTTGGACTGTTTTGTATCGGCTCTGCCTTGTTTCAGAATTCTCAAACAATGAGGAGGGACCGCTGTGCAAGTCCAGCTGTCTCAACAACTTCCTGACAAACACTAGGCAGAAAACAGCTCAGGATGGAGACTGAAAAGTCTCTCGTCTGACGTCCGAGGTCTTCGGGCACATTTATTTTCAGACTGGCGGCGCCAAAATACATTTTCACTTATCCTCAAAAGAGAAATCTTATCTAAAATTCTCCACTGTGCCATGTTTCACACATTTAGTGAACAGCCGACCCACAGAAAATGGTACCTAAATCAACAAAAAAAAGAGGTGTTACATCTTTCCAATGTACTTGTTTAAATATATTAGAGCCGTAAAATAGACTTTCACTCTAAAACTCCACATTTGTACTTTTTTTAAAATAATACTTTAATCTACTTAAACTATGAAGCAAAAATGTCAACAAAACATTTTCTATCTATCTATCTATCTATCTATCTATCTATCTATCTATCTATCTATCTATCTATCTATCTATCTATCTATCTATCTATCTATCTATCTATCTATCTATCTATCTATCTATCTATCTATCTATCTATCTATCTATCTATCTATCTATGTCAGACTCTGTATGTCTGTCTCTCTCTCTCTCTCTCTCTCTCTCTCTCTCTCTCTCTCTCTCTCTCTCTCTCTCTCTCCATCCATCCATCCATCCATCCATCCATCCATCCATCCATCCATCCATCCATCCATCCATCCATCCATCCATCATTTATCCAACTTGCTCTTTATTCAAATTAATTTTGTAATTCGAGTGCATTTTTATATTTCAGTTCATTTCCGGTTTTATTGTGGATTTTTCTTCCTTTCCGTTTTACTTCCTTTAATCCTTTGCGCTAATACAAAGTGAGGCTCGGCCAAGTCGCTCGCTCATCTTTTATCCCCCTTTTAGAAAGTTGTCCTTTCAGCACGATTAAGTTTTGTCGGGTCAAAGTATTCCTGGCATTAATCTCGTCAATGCTCAACCCGTACGTAAACCTTTTTTTGTTTGACACATTTCGTTGAATTAACACACCTGCAGGGAATGATCGATTTTGTTTAACTCGTAGTCCGTTTTTTTTACAACATCCGTGCAATGAATAATTTAATCAACCGTAAAAATAAGTGGAGCTAGATGAGAAAGTGATTAAACGTTAGACGGTTGACGTGAAAATGTTTATTATTATGTCTTTCTTGTGCTTCTCTTGACAGCATTAGTTGTCGAGTGCAGAATTAAGAATTAAGCAGACCACCTATATATGAATGACGTTGTTTTATCTATCTTTCACGTACTATTTGGAGTAATATTTTCTGCTTTTCTACTTCCCATAAAGTGCCCACCTGGTTTGAGGACTGATACTTGACTGCCACCTGCATAATCTGGTAGGTACCTGTCAAGGGGCTTTCAAATTAGGGGTTTAGCTGTTGAGTAGTTTAATCAAGTAATTGCATAAAAATATACAGTGTAGTTTTGCATTTATAAACAACAATGCTAATATAAAATGTGCATATGAGGCACAGGTTGGGTGCTGCTAGTTCAGGTTCGGCAATCAATGTGTTGAGTGGTCAGGTGTCAATCTATCAGGTGATTCTTTTTGTTGTTCCCATTTCTTCAATACATTAATTGAAAATGTATATCTATGGTCACATTTCTCCTGGATTACTTTCAGGGCCATTATAATACTGTAACGAGTGGTTGTAGGCTCTATACAGTTTATTCCACATTTTGAAAATTGTAAAAAGAAACAAACAAATCAATAAATGAATAAGTAAGTCAATAAGTAAATAAATAAAAATGCCAATGGGCTTCACAGATTATGGACACAGTCACAGTGACCCTTATATTCAGATGTGTTTGCCTTGCAAGAGTATGCAGTGTGCTTACCTTCTTACAATATGTGCAAAATGACATTTCCTTAATTTTGTTAAGAATAAATTGTCCTTTAGAGCACAGCATGGCTACTGTGCTGATTTCGTCTTTCCACGCTTACACAGTCGAGCTGAACCTTTTTATATCATGTGCCAAAATACATTTGAAGTATATTGTTGCTCTGTGTGAGACATTTGTTTTATTGGCCTCCTCAGTGCAATGTTCTCAGAGGAAATGACTTTGGCTTATTGTCACACTCATAACAGTGAGGAAGTGTCTCATATTGCTTATGTAACCAAAGTAAATATTGTTTTGCAAAAATCACTTTTGCTTCATCTTAGGCTGCCTGACAGTGTCATAAGCTACTTATTCTTTTAGAATTTACTCATTACATATATTTAATAAAAACACATACTTCCTGTTTAAAATGTAAAAATGTAAACATTGTAAAAGGATACATTAATTGAATTACATTACTTTTGGATTTACTGTATTTATTTTTTTAAATTACATACCATCTAAGCACATTAAAATCAATAATTATGCACATTTCATCTACACAAAAAATGATTTTCACAATCCATGCTTATTTTTAGTAGAAATATTTTATACTTATCTATTTTTAAAATGCATAATAAAATGTAAAAAAAAACTTGAGTGATTATGCATCATTTTCTCATCACTGATCAGTTCAAGTTATTAATTTACTTCTTATTCGAACACTCCCGAATCTTAAATGCACCATTTGAAAATGTATTGACGATATGAGTAATGATTTGTGGTTTACACAATCATTAAAGCAAATATATACCATACTTGAATTGATCTTATATCCAGCCTTTTAACCTTTTCATGGATGTAACAATTCCTTTTTGCTCATTGTATTTCACTTTTATCATAAATTCTTACATCACAGAAACATAATTTGCACTAACTCAATTCAAGAAAACACAAATACAGTATCGAGATTGGTGATTTTATCTTCAATATGGCACAAAATTTAGCCATAAAGAAAGCAAGAGCACCTGCTAGTGGTCAAATTTGGTTCTACATCTTCTGAGAATTGTGACTTCCATGGTCACCCTTTCAACTGTATGCAGTAGATGCCCCGCCCCCCGACCCACTCACACACCCAAAAAAATTATTGGCTTCTTCAGTCACATTTTGTATTCACTTTGCATGAATTAAATTTGGCAGACTAAAGGAGTCAGTCGCGTATTTCCGGGATCGAGAAAAATACATTGTATTGTCATCAAGTGCAATGTGAAACAACAAACTGGAAATTAATCTAAAAGCACCAGCTCAGCAAATGTAGCAAGATTTTTTTTTTTTAACATTTCAAATAAAACTCCATAAAATGCTGACCCAAACATTCTGAACACGATGTACCAGTCCACATGCAGGATAAGCCAGGAGGCGGCTTAAGGCAAAATGATGGAATATATTTTATGTTTGCAGAAATAACATACGTAGTTGCATTGCATTAGTCTCCCATATCTCTCTGGAATAAACATTTTAAGGTCCGCTAAAGTTGGATTCAATTAAATGATTGTAAACAGCTTATTCATACCGTTCTAAATAATGATGTCCGCTGAGAAGATACAGTCGCAGATAAAGACCGATGTGCAATACGGATGAGCACCGAAGAGGGTGATTTTGATTCAAATTTTCGAGAAAAAAAAATCTGTCAACAGTTATTGTGAGACTTCACTCAGTACAAGTCCTCTACTTATTTTTGTGTACTTCCTCATACCGCTTGCTTGCTAAAATGTTAAGTAAGGCTCATATTTGGTCTTTCTTCGAAGCCACTGACCACATGTAGCATCATATAAACTGAGCTGTCAAACGAGAGAAGGCCAAAATCATCGGTGAAGCCAGTTTATGTTTTCTCAATCTCTACCTTGATCAAATAACGTGAAAGTGTTTTTGTACACCGGAGAAAGCTCAGTATCCTGCTTGCCCGGAAGTATGTGTAATGTCAGAGTGGAAAGGTTTATTTTTGATGTAACGCGAGCCTTGTGGGTGCTGACCCTCACGGTGAAGAAATGCGGAGCTCAGGTTGTGGGAGCCGAGCAGTCGGTCCATTTTCATTTGTCAACAACAATAATAAAACGTTAATGGGAGGAGACAAGATTATGGGAGTGCAGAGTTTGTTTTTGTCTTATTAACAATTGCTCATTTATTTTATTTAATATTTTGTATTTTATTTTTTCATGTTTTTGTTATTTTTGAAAATTTCACATTAGATTTTTGTTGTTTATTTTTATATTTTTATATTTTATTTTTTATTTCATTTTTATATTTATTTTATTATATTTTATTTTTTAATTGTTTTTAAACATTTTTAATTGTTTATTTTTTAATTTGTTCATTATATATTTTTTTATTTTCTAATTATTTTTTATATTATAATATATTTTTATATTATAAATTATATCATTAATTTCTAATGTTGTAATTTCTTTAATTTTTAATTCATTTTTAGTTGTAATTAATTTATTTTATTGATGTATTTGTTTATTTTTATTTGTTTCATTCTATTTTATATTTTGTATTTTATGTTAGTCCAGTGAATTTTTTTAACAGTACTGCCAGTATGGTTCATACAAATTGTAGCATGGTCACAGTTTAACCATCAAAATTGATTTATGACCATTTCCACGATTTCCAATGAAAAGAATTTTAGAGTTAATAAAATGCAAAAAAGTAAGGGGCAAGTTGGTGCCATGTTTGATGGATGTCTCTCTGAACACGGCTCCACAGTCACGCCTGGGATTTGGATGTTTGGTAGAAAATCTTCCCTCACACAACTTTTTACCTGACTGCGGTGCTCAAAGCCTCTGCGCGGAGAAAGTGCTGCTCTGCTGGAGCTTTCATCCACATGGAGAACTTTGCTTGGCCTTGGGCAATTGGGCCAAAGGTCCCACCCTCCCGTTCCCTCAACCGGTCATCTGTAATGCGGAAACGAAAAAAAAAAAAAAAAAAAAAAAAAAACTGAAAGCCAGTCTGACTGAACCATGGCGCCCTGAAATATAAAGTAGGTAGACAAAGCAGAAATTGGCCAACACGGGATTCACCTTGGCAAAGCTATTCCAATTTAAATCATAACTTTACAGATAGGCACAAGTGTATCTAAAAAAAATTAGCATACAGCAGACAAACCAGCCCATTTGCAACGGCGCTTGGGCGCCATCGTGTGCATTTTCTGGGACGCTACATTGAAGGTCTGACGGCTCGAATTGATACGCAAGTACTTCTTTAATCGATTGCAAACATTTCTGCTTTCCTCTTCAGAACTATTTGAATCATATTCATAACTGGATGAGTAACAAGAAAGCATCTCCGACTCTGAAGCCATTGTTTTGATTCTAGAGCAAGGAGAGATGTCCTGGCGTGATGTCACGAACGAGGGGGCGGGACCTTCTGAAACTCTGCATCTCCGACGTCATTTTGAAGTAGTTTTGGGACACTTTAACAAATTTTTATTGGTGTTTTGCATTTGACTAAAAATATCAGCCTGCTTGTTTTGGGTATTTTAGATGCTATAAAACAGGGGTGTCAAAGTCATTTTTTGCCGTGGGCCACATTGTATCTCGAGGGCCGTTATGAATTTGGGGAACCCATTAGAATGTTTAAATCCCTTCAAATATTACATATAGAGCACACAGCAAATTAATGAATAACTCGTTTTCAAATCTGAAGTCAAGAATAATGACTTTTATTGTGGTCGACATCCAAAAATATGAAATTTTGGCTCCGATTTTAGCAATCATCATGGAATTTAACAAGTTTGACTTGCTTTCGCGGGCCGAAAAAAATGATGTGGAGGGCCGGATTTGGCCCGCGGGCCTTGACTTTGACACCTGTGCTATAAAATGTCAGTTAGGAAACAACAAAATGGTGTCAGTTGTCCTTTAATGTCCTCCCCTATGTGTTCACTGAATTCCAAACAAATATAATCAAGTAATGTTCTAGAAGTTCATATTTTAAATGAATTACACAAAATTAAACATATGCATGCAAGTACAAAAAGAGTACCGAAACAAATGTTTAAAAACAAACAGATCTTGTACACGCTTCATCAGGTGTTCCTAATGTTAAGTCCGGCGATTGTCAGGCCTTTACTAGCATCATCGTAACAATCTTCTTTCATTCAGTCATCTTCCAAATGCCCCATCAGTATAATGTACAACTTGCAGGTTTATGGCACTGCATTGAATTTGCGCAAACATTTCTCCATGTACTAACGAGCCCTTCTGGATCAATCTAATAAAGTTTATGCTTTATAACATCTATTTGATACATCATGTTTGAAGGATGGTGCCATGAACAATCTTATTAATGTCCTTCCCATGTTCTGTATTAAGTACATAATTAGAGCATTAAAAAAAAAACAGAAATCGATAGCGGTAATGTTTTTTGTTATTATACATTTTGTTTTTGACTGTCGAGGCGATATTTGAAGATAGAACAAAGCGCTAACTGCGCCATCGCTCCCACATGGCAACGCAATGATCCCGCCGCCTAATGTGGATTCCAGAAAGCCCATTTGTCTAAAAGTGAGCCCCCTCTGGACCCGTTCAACACCACTAAGTTAATAATCACAGACTGATGTACTTCATATTGTTTTGAAAGACACTTGAAATTGATTGCCGTCATTTGTAAGCGTGTACGGAATAAATGTTATGCGGGCTTCATTTAGTTTTGGGGGTGTATGAATAATTGCAATATTTCTGGATGGATCTCAGGGAGAGCCGGACTTGGCTTTTTTTATTGTATTTATTTTTTTGCAGCCGTGCCATGACAGGATTTTGTGACTGATACTCCGCAAGGGTGTTTGTAGTGTCTGGCATTGTGTACTAATACTGAAGTAATTTGATAGCACATGGGCTTTTACTTTAAGTTGACGGTAAAGTTACAGTAGTCTCACTTGAGTAACATTTTTGGCCACAAGTCATTTAGAACTTTCTCCATGTTGCCTTTAAGAGATTTACCCCCCAACCCAAATTTCTCGTTTATATTAAAATGGTTTGGATGCTTTTATGCACTGCTAGATGCCATTTTCAGGTGGAATTTCTGCTGAGGCTTGTTGTTGATTTTTTTTTTCCCACCAGCAGGATGCGCTGCAGTCCCTTCAAACAACAAATCCATGACTATCAAGTGGCACTTTAGTGAATATAATTTTGTGTGTGGGTGTATTTGTGTGTAAAATGAATACCATTCCTCACATAAATGAATATTGCACTCAAATTAGAGTTTGGAGAAATGACGGAGATTAACTTGTTGCTTAATGCTTAATTGAAGTCATCTTGTAATTAGCTCAGCGGCTATTATTGTTAACCCACTTGCCAATATTTTCACATTCTTAAATCTTTGACAATAGAATTGTTTTTTTTTGCGCCTAGAAAGACGCTGAGCATTGGAAAGAACTTTAATTTGTGGCCTCTTTTCACAGCGATACTCACCGTGACCCCTTTTAATTTTTTTTTTCCAGTACCCTGCTAAACAAGCACTGATCTTGTAGTAAAATCTCTAAATTAATGACTCATCATTTTTCCCCTCGTTTCGAGTTATCTTAGTGGCATTACCTTTTTTTCCAGAAAGGCTAAATTAAGTTCATTTAGCTAAAGCTGCAGCATACAATTCTGCTGGCTGAATAATAGAATAAACCATACACTGGCCACACTAAAAGAGTACAATTTGGTGTTTTGACTTGGGGGGGGGGGGAGACTATCATTGTGGACAATCCATCATATGAAGCCGCAAGATTTGATTTGCGGAAAATGCTTAAGATTGAATGACTGTCTTTTGTGTTGTGTCACATTATTTGTTATGTAGTTTTTTTTGCTTCAAGATGGTGCCGCAAGAGTGGCTGCCTTTACAGCAGATCCTGTATTTTGTTTTTTTGCTGCTCTGAAATGTAAATTTCTCCACTGTGAGACAAATAAAGGGTCATCTAATATAATCTAATCTAATTTATTTGAAAAAAAAAAAAAAGAATAGCTCGCCTGTCTAAAAAAAGGTACTTGTCAATACAATATTTGTATTTCCCAGTCCACATTTTTTGAAGAGGCTACTTTCCTGGTTTTAAAGAGGATACACTTAATGGTCATTTTTGTTTAACTGTTTTGTTTATAACTAGAAGTCCTCACATCCTGGAAAGAAAATTTGTTGGTGATGGCTCAAATTCTTGATTTAACTTTGTTACCGTATATTCCGGTGTATAAGGCACACCCAAAAGGCTTGATTTTCTTGAAAATATGACCGTGTGCCTTATACGCAGGTGCACCTTATATGTGAAGTAATATTGAGCCACAACAGGTCTGGACAACTGCTTTCAGCAGCTACTGACTCAATTTCCCCCTTTTGAAGAAGTTGTACATAACTCCAGCCTCTACTGTAGCGCTTTATAATGTGGTGTGCCTTATATTTGGAAAAACCTATATATTGATATATTATATTTAAAAAAAACTGTTTTCATTCATTGAAGGTGCACCTTTTAGTCCATTGCGCCTTACATATTGAAAAAAAAAATGAAAATGCAACATTCAATGGGGTGTGCCTTATACACCGGAAAATACGGTAACTAACTACAGTGGAATCACAAATGTAGGAAAAAAATACACAATGCTGGTTGATGACTAATGCTTCGCATTGACTAATTGATGCACACGCACGCACTTTGGGCGTGCGTAGTGGAATGAAAGTTAAGGATAAAGTTGTTGAAATAAATGAACCCTTGCCCCAGTGCAATAAGATTCGACTGTGCAAACTAACGTGACAAAATCCCAACGTGTAGGTACAAGGACGACAAGTAAAGGAGCATCCTGTCTTCGATCTCGCTGCGCAAGACGAATCGGATCCTCAGCCTTCTACCAATTGCACCAAATCCACAATCGGGTAAGTCAAACAATCCAATTCCAAAAATAAACTCTCTAAGAAGTTCAATTAGACTGCGTGTCAACTGAAATGAACGCACTCCATGTGAATGTTTGTTTGGGAGTTTATTCATTTATTTGTATTTATTGATTATTTGTTTGAGCAGCAAATGCAAATTAATGTATCTATAATGTGTCAACTTGACTGCTTTGGGGTAGCATTTTTAAACCATCCCGCAAATGCACATTTACGGCAATGGATTTAAATATACATGATGCCCCATGACAATAGAAGCAATCGTGGATGATTATAAAATGTATTTTGCTGCTCGCTCTTTTCCTGAATGTTTCTGATTCATTCTCCGTCTCTGTCATCCACCCATTTACCGTATTTTCCGGTGTATAAGGCATACCATAGTACAAGACGCACCCCCAATGAATGCTGTCTTTTCAAACTTTTTCCATATGTGAGGCGCACTGGATTAGAAGGCACACCTTCAATGAAAGAAAACAGTTTTACAATTATAATATACACATTTAGAAAACAAATCCAATTATAATGCACACCACATTATAAGGCGCTACAATACAGGCTTTGGGTGTGCCTTATACACCGGAAAATGCAATAATTTGAATCGCTGTGCTTCATTGGAAACATCATGATGAAAACGTGCCTTCAGTTCAACCCTTGGTTTCATTGGACTGTAAAAAAAATATGAGCAAATATCTTCTGGTCCAATGAAACTCAGGTGGAAAACGTTTCTGAATTATTTATCCTGCTCCCATTTTTTTATGTCACAAAAGCTTAACATTTGAGCGCGGTGTAGACTTATTGTATGTATTCTTTAATAGTAGCGTGTGATCATTATGTCACGAGACCCTTGAAACGCACTACACTTCTGTGTTAAAACCTAAAAGTCCACCTTGCTTCTCCCACTTTTCACTCATTCACTGCCAAAAATCCGGACAAAAACCTATGACTGTCTCAAAGTGTCCTTGAGAGTTTTGAAAGGCGCTTATAAATAAAATGTATTATTATTATTAAAATGTGTCCACTCCAGTGCCAGGGTTTTTGCCATTGCCAATCGAATTCCAGGAATCACCAAATATTGTGTTTTAGGACTGCATAAACATTCAATGCAGCGTAAGAACCCTTAGAATCTCGTCTATCAGAAAAAAATGTTAATTCCTAAGTTATATGTGTCTGGAGTTATCTGAGCTTGAAATGGGGTGGCTGTACAAAATACAATACATACATATTGATTTATATAGTGCTTTAACAACAGCTGGAGCTGTAACAGAGTGCTAACATAGAAAAAAGGGAAATGCTGCCTCCTTGTGGATAAGAAAAAAAAAACATTGCCAGACACCATGTCCAGCACTTTATCGGCACCCAAGCAAGAAAAAAAACCAAAACCTGAACAAATTCGGGAATGGCGCTCTATGAAATATTTTCAGAATCAGAAAGCCATTAATAGTCCTACAATGGGGAAATGATCTATTCCTAAAAACATTTGTGAAAGGCAGTAAATGAGTTAACCACACTTCCACCTCTCCTTTTCAATTATTGAGCTTTTTCTCTCAAGGAGAGCGGTTCCCCTTCGTCACACCAGCGCGCTGCCGTCAAAGCTGCTTCACCGCTCCTTCACCCATGTCTACGGCCACCTCAACGTCGCCTCGTGACATTGACGGAGTCGCTCGCAACGTCCCTCGCTTCCCCGTCTGGCTTTCTAACTCTCAATCTTATTCTAAAGACCGAACAACCCCCGCTAACCCTTGTCTTTTAATCTCTCTCGCTCGCCCGTGCAGTCTCAAATCCCTTTTTTTTTCGTCTCTGCGTTCTCCTTCCTCGGCTGTGTTTCTCTGTAATGTCACGGCCCATAGATGGATGTCATTGAGTTGATGAAGGGAGAAATGAGTCAGGGGGGGTGTGCAGAGGCAAAAAAAAGGCCTCAAATGCGCTTCACCCCCTGAGGCTTGTCTTGCAGGCTGCTCCATGCATTGCCGTTCAGATACTTTGCAGTTAGTGCGCCACTGCTTGCAATGAAGGCCATTCAGAGGGGTGCTTGTGTGTCTGTACACTAATGGCATTGCATTACAATCCCCTTAAGGACCTTTTTTTTTGTGCACACGCATGCATCATCTTGCTGTGTAATTTATTATGCAATACTATTAGGTCACCTGGAACCAAGGGCATTGACTGGAAGATAATATTGTTGGTGCAACAACATTGGTAGTTATGTTGCTCCATTGTTTCCTCGTGGCCGGTCAAATTATTGAGGAGTAACAAAAGGAGAAAAAAAGAACAATGACATATTTTATATTCTGCTGTGTTCTATCAATGAGAGCAATGAAGCACATTTTCGAGGAGTCAGCGTTAATAGGCACTGATGGCAAATACATGTAATCCGAATCGTCATCAAAGAAACATTTTGGCTCGGCGCAATTACAACATCGCAAAAGTCGATGCGAGCTGACGATTAAATACAATGATTTTTCACGTGTCATCTCCCTTTATCGGTTCTTGTCGCTCTGCGGAATCGATCCAATCAGCGACAAAGCACACAGGCAAACTTTCAAATACAATAAGCACCATTCACAATGACAACAGTAAACATCTCACCCGCTCTCTCACCACAACTTATTTTTTTCCAGCAACAAACGTTTTGGGCTTTAAATTTGTGTTGTCAGTTGCGTTGCGAACAAGAGACAGATGTGTGCTCAGCCACGACGACAAAATATCTCGAGGGGAAAGCCTTCCGGAAAACCTCCCACTGCTTTTCAAACTGACGAGTAAACAAACACCACAACAGCACGCACACACACACACACACACACACACACACACACACACACACACACACACACACACACACACACACACACACACACACACACGCACACGCACACGCACACACACATAATTAAACTGGCATAGTGGCAACAATTGGTTTCTCTTTTAAACTTACTTTTGAACAGTGGCGGACCATCAAGGCCTGCAAAGGCTTCTCTGCTGTAAAATATCTGAATCACGGACTGATGTTAATTATATTTTGTCTATGAAAATTATTATTCAATAATTCTGAATAGTCTTTCAGATTCCTTTCATTACTTTTCCCCTGTTGCACTGCTTCCAGATGTGTGTTTTCATATTTAAGCATTTAACCAATCACATTTCAGCCATCATTTGTTACCGGGGTCAGAAATCTACCTGGACACTCAGGTCCTGTTGCATCAAATGTGTCGATCAAACTGTTGCTCTAATCAATGAGATTCCGAGTTGTCAACCCAAAAGGGGCTGGACAATGTCAGAGTTTTCGCAAATTATAATTGGATAGTCACTAGCCAATCATAGTTTGTGAAAACTGCTTTGATCACGAGCTGCGAGTGACAAGAGCATACGGGCCAGAGCTAGCACATTGTAACGGTAGCGAGCTGCGTAAGCAAATATATTGTTGATTTAATAGCAGTTTTGTCAACCCACAATGGCTGAAGGAGGATAATACAAAAACTATTGGCCAGCGTCACTTTGTGTTGATTGCCACAGTTGACTTGAGAGTTGTGAACAAGCATGAGTAGTTGGTTAAAATGGCTCCAACTCGGGCATGGGAAGCCAGTAGGTTGACTCGCTTGCCGTTATTAGTTGGGCTCTACTGGGCCATGTAATAGCCTCGCAGCACAATGGCCAGTCACTTTTCCAAGAGAAGAATTTGCCCAGTGTGACATCCTGATATGGATGACTTTCAGCGTGCAGCGAAACCCGCAGCGTGGATGGCGGCGTTTTTTTTTTTTTTTTTGCGAGGGGGAGGTGCTAAAGTGTTTGCATAAGTGCTGATTTTGCTCTTCCAAAACCCTTCAGCTCGGCATTTTTCCGTGCCCTCATCTCCTCGACTCTCATCGCCGCCATGCCGCTTGCCTCCGTGCCCTTTGCCTCCATTCGTCACACATTAGCTTCATATTAGCTCCAGTGGTGCTTGTATCCGACCGCACACCCCCTCAAAAGGAGCAAAAACAACTTTACGGACGTCAAATCGTCTAGGAAACAGGCTTTTGTTTAGGCATTTTTTTTTCCTAGGGTGGTGACAAGGCCATATGATGTATTGGGTTGTATGAACATTTATTAGTCTCACAGTGGAGAAACCTACATTTCACAGCATCAAAGTGATAGAAGAAAGAGGGAAAGGAAGACCTAGAAAAACAAAATGCAGGACCTGCTGCAAAGGAAGTCACTCTCGCTGCGACATCTTGAAGTCAAAACAACAACAATAAACAAAACAACAAATAATGTAACACAACACCAAAGACAGACAGTCATTCAATCTTTAGGACTTTCTGCACCCTCTTTGTTGCATGAAGCAGTTCTGTATGAAAGAGGACAGGATCAAAATGTCTTTTTCACCAGTGGATCAGGGACATCATGGTGAAATGTGCACGTCTGCTACAAGATAAATGTTGAAAACAAACATGAAGCTGTAGCATCCCATTGATGAAAAGAGACCGTATTAGATCTCCTGTCACACGTAAATCCGCTTCAATTCCAAGCCGCACCGGCGTTCTGCGCTGACGCTCCTTTCTTCGAATCGTGGGCTCCTCAAGCCATGCATCTATCCAACCGCAGACTGTCCAACAGCACAGACCTTTCCGCTGAACAAAGTGGGGCTGTAAAAATGATGCCCATCACAGCCGCAACAAAGCGCAATCGCCCCAGAGCTGTCCAGCGATGACAGTCAAATGGCACCGACATTCCTCCTGAATCAAAAACAGTGCTGGCATATTCATGCTGAATGTCTTGGCCAAAAATGCTGAAGAATGACAAAAAGTGACAAAAAACAACACAAAAAAAGCAAGGCTCGCTAATGGCAGCCTACTCGGGCGCCATCTTGGACTTCTTCTATCATAGCTCCCTCACCCGCTTGCCCCTCACCGATTTTTTTTTTCTAATAAAATCTTTCAATCCAGATTGGATCAGAAGCACCAGCGCCAAAAAAATGCTGCTCTAATTCTTTCAGACGCTGTCAAGAGACAAACTGACTCCTCATATTACATCTCATCGGTCCACAAAGCCCCAAAGAGAGAATAAGCAAAGATTGAGGAAAAAAAAGACATCCTAGCCGCTAAGCTAACACGAAAAAGTAGCGAAACACTTGAATAAGCCTACTGATGACACAGTAAATTTTCAGGACAAGTCTGGCTGGCTGCTGCAGTATTACAACAGAGAGTAGTGATCTATGAACAATGAACCAACGGCAAAGTTAAGAAGTGTGTAGTGAGTAAATAATACAACGGCGATATAAATTTCAACAATATCCCCTACAGGCCTACTGAGAACAGCAACAACATAGATGGCCAAATAGCAAACGTGGCAAGGATTCCGGAGTCAATTAAGGACACTGCAGTGGAAAAACAGAAGAATCAAATTATAGATAACATGCAAACGTGTCTCTGAATGTTTGCGATTAACACAGGTGTTAAAATCTAGGGTACAGTAAAGTCTCGTTATATCGATATCGGATATATCGATAGTCCCGGTTATATCGATACTATTTCTATGCACGCACGGAGAAAATTACATGCAAACAGGGTCGGATATATCGATAGTCCGGTTATATCGATATTTTTTCGGACTCCCTTGAATATCGATATAACGAGACTTTACTGTATTAGTTTCATTTTTTTCTCTTTAACTGTTTGTCACGATTATTCAAAGCGTGTATAATGGGACTTAGAAGCATAAGCACACACATGTGCTCATGCAAGCGTCCAGCATGTTGATCCATGTAATAAAAGAGCATTGTTCAAAGCGAGAAAATGGAGCGAGTGAATCAATACAACCCCCCCCTCCCCCCACACATGCCAGACCATTTTTATGTGGCATCTGTTTTTTGTTCCTTTGCTGGGCACAAAGGGCTGGAGTGGTGCCGCCGCATCGCCGCGGCCAATCGCTCACGGGCCTCGGATCCAGCAATCTGATGGCTCACGGGGGTGGTGTGTGTGTGTGTGTGTGTGTGTGTGTGTGTGGTGGGGGCGGTTATCAATAAGCAACTGTTGAGCTGGGAAGGAGGACTGCTATTGAGTCAGCAGTGCAATAGCAGAAGAGTATCTGTGGAGATTCCAATATTTCACTATTGCTCTTATCTGGATCCATTCTCTTGTCATTTTGCCCCCCCCCCCCCTCCCCCCATGCCCTTAGATCCCCAATCCCCCTCCTGACATCGTCTCCCTCTTGTTTCCACATTGGTAGTTATTGTCATACCGTTGGGATGTCATTAACTTCAAATAAATAAAACAAACTATGCAGCTGAAACATGATTCGATATATTTAACTCATTCACTGCCAGACGTGCAAAAAAATTTGTCCGCTCCAGTGCCAGGGTTTTTGTCATTTGAATTCCGGGACCCACAGAATATTTAACTTTAGGACTACATAAACATTCAATACAGCGTTAGAAACCATAGATTATCTTCTTTCATCAGAAAAAAAGAGTTAATTCCTAAGTTACATGGGTCTGGTATCTGAGCTTGAAATGGGGGCGACTGTACTAAAGGCAAATGCTGCTCCTCGTCAGAGGGGGAAACATTGCCAGAAAAAAAAAACATAATTCCTAAATTATTATAAATTAATTCCTAATTATTATGAGTCTAGAGTTAAATGAGCTTCAAATGAGGGCAGCTTTAAAGCCTATACCGTTCCTTAAATTTTTTAGTCCAGAGTCTATGGCCAGCGCTTTATCGACCCCCAAAATCGTTGATTTTGAAGCCGGCTGCACAAAATACAATACGATACATATTGGTTTATATAGCGCTTTCAAAAACAGCAGAAGCTGTAAAAAAGCGTGAACATGGAAAAGAGGGAAAATGCTGCCTTCTTGTGGAAAAGAAAAAAAAAACATTGCCAGAGGCCATGACCAGAGCTTTATCGGCATCCAAGCATGAAAAAAAACAAAACCCGAACAAGTTCGGGAATGGCGCTCTACGTCATAAATTCCGGAATGGCAGTGAATGAGTTAAAAAAACAAAACACTCGTCCTGAATAGTTGTCCTTTTCCCTGTGCTGGCACCTTCCTCTCGGCCGTCCGTCTTTGTCTTGCAGGCCGCGTCTGTCAATTCAATTAATTACAAACAGGCTTGGCTGGCATGCGTGCAGCATTGTAATCGTGCCATGGACTTACCCCAAAAAAAAGGCTGCCTCTTCATGTCTTCCTTCCATTTCCACCGAGGCATGAGAATGACGTCCATTCTCGTTGCCCATTTTGAGCGCCTCCAATCCTCCGTCCATCTGCAAACACGTCCTAAATTAAGGATTTGTTTAGTTCCCCATCGGCAAAAAAGAAAAAAAGCCAGATTTGATTACTTTGATTCCACAGGATCTACATCTCCGCATGTTTGTCTTCTTCCCTTCTGCTTCTCCCTTTTTTTTTAATATCCTGGGGCGGTGAGCCAGCCAAGATGAATCCAGGAGTTCCTATCAAATAAACGCCATGCAGGGCTGGGGATGACCTACAGGTTCATCGGAGTCAGCTTCCAGGATTGGGGTCTCGGGTCGACCCAGGGGGTGCATCGGCGTGGGTGACGGAGAAGAGATGAGCATCCTGGAAAAATGTCTTATTATTGGAATCGATCAGCCTCACGGGCATTGTAACAGCAGAGATCAGCGCTGGGTGCGATTGGTACTTTGAGATCATCAGGCTGCCAATTTCAACCAAAAAAGGGAGTGGTGAACGATTGGGTGTTTTTTTTTTTTAGGCAAAAGAGGGGGCGAAAAAAATAGCAGAAGCAAAAGAAATCTATTATTTTTGACTTGGGGTATTGATTTTTTTTTCTTCTGCGCACATAGCCTGTTATTAGTTTAGAAGAAAACAGCATTGATATTTCACGACTGTGCGTATCTGCTGTAATAACGGGTACAGTGGATGATATGTTCACCGTCATAAAACTTTAGTGGATGTATAGGCGATGATTAAATTAGCACTTAAGTATCACAGACCTGTAAATGTAAGTGATTGCAAATTAGTGTAATCTGCATGATTATTAACTGTTTCTTGATATACAGTAAAGTCTCGTTATATCGATATCGGTTATATCGATATCGGTTATATCAATAGTCCCGCTTATTACGATACTATTTCTATGCACGCACGGAGAAAATTACATGCGCGCAGGGTCGGATATATCGATAGTCCCGGTTATATCAATATTTTTCGGACTCCCGAGAATATCGATATAACGAGACTTTACTGTATATGTCAAGAATTGACATATATGTTATATATGACATATATGTGACATATATGACATATATATATATGACATGATATATATGACATATGATACATATGACATGATATATATGTCAAGAATAAAGATACATACATATATATGCAGATATACAGATATATGAAGATAAATACATATTTGTGCACCATATTTTCTGCACTATAAGGTACACCTATAACCCTTCAATTTTTTTCAAAAGCTGACTATGCATCTCATAATACGGTACACCTTACGTGGAATGAACTGATAAAGTGAGCATTAGGTGTTTTATTATGTTTATTTACAGTTCAACAAAGTTGGTCGCAGTGTGAATATGGAAGTTAACGCGTAAACAGCATTGCCTTGTTTTGCTATTGCTTTAGAGTTATTGAGTTATTATTGATCTTGCTTTGCACTACTACGAGTGTACATATTTTGTGATTGCACAAGTATTTAATTTACCATATCAGTATCAGAATGATTTTTTTTATATTTTTTACTAAATTGAAGACATGTTCCCCTTGCACTATGTGATATAAATATTGCACATATTATCCCTTGCTGTTGTTAAAAGTTAAATTTTGTACCAAAAATACTAATATTTAACCTCAGAGAAAATAAAAAAAACAATTGTAATTGCATACTCATTTTGAGGGTCAATGGAGTTGTCCGAAAGTATATGGAACAACATGTACCGTGTTTTCTGGTGTATAAGGCGCCCCAACGAATGGTGTATTTTCAAATATTTTCCATATATAAGGCGCACCAAACTATAAGGAGGACCTTCAATGAATGAAAACAGTTTTCCAAATATAATGTATGAATCTATAAAAGTTTTCAAAATATAAAGCACACAACATTATAAGGTGCTACAGTTACACCAGCCTAGTGTTATGCACTACTTGTTCAGGAGCAAATTGAGTCGGTGGCTGATAAAATTAGTTGCAAGACCTGTTGAGGCTCAATATTACTTCACATATAAGGCGTACCTGGCATATATGGCGCCGCGTCATCTTTTGGATAAAATGAAGACTTTTGGGTGTGCGTTATACACCGAAAAATACGGTATGTCATTCATTGAAGCTGCGCCTTATAATGGTGTAACGATAAAAAGAAACTGCAAGACATGATTTTGTTAATTACTTCATGCTTTTGATGTTCTTACTTTTGGGTGTTACTAAATATTTAATTGTGGCAGGTTTCATTTTAGGTGACCGTAAATATAATTTTACTGCACATAGCATGCACACCATAACCTATATTCAGACTTGCCATGTGATTGCCTGGTGCCATAGGCGCAATAATAAATGGATTGGTGTTTTTTTTTGCACGTACAAGAGTTTGTGCTGTCTAACGTGAATGTTATTTGCGCATTTAGAAACCGATCGCCTGCCTGTTGGCCTGGTGTATCGGCGCGCACGCATTGGCGGCTCTGGCAGGTTTGGAGATGTTGGGATTATGGGAAGATTAGAGCAGTGATTACACAATATCTCCGCTCTAATGATCCCAACTGTTTGTTCATCTTATCAGCCACATTGCACTGGATTCCATAAACGACGCTGTTTGAGAGATAACACAAGGATTATGTCTCAGTCCTCCAAATCAAACCAGTTCGGTCCACCAGTTGGCGGGTAGAGAGGGGGTGGTAGAGGGTGGTGTGCGGGATCCGATGCGTTTGGGTTCCCCGCTGCCAGAAAAGAGATGGACGTGCGCTGCTGGAAATCCATGGCGGGTGACTCAGTGGGGTGACCTCTAGAATCCACACAAGCATTAGCCAGAGTGCTCATTGTTCATTGATACAATACACCGACTCCCCGGAGAGACCTTGGTCTACTGTGCTGCTGCAGCCTATTACCTATATGGGAGCTGCGGGTGGTGGGAAAGTGTCCAATGTACTTTAATACACTACGTGGTGTACGAGAGTACATTTTCTTGCTGTTGAAGGGAAGACATATGAGGTTATTAGTGTTCATGTGTGGTGTGTACATACAGTACAGTACACCCTACCCGGTGGGAGTCGGCTGATTTCCGACACACTGGTGGCCTTTGACTTTACTCTCAACATGTGATGACAGCTGTGCGGCTTTAATCCACTCAAGATGTGAGCGTTTGTTTGCTTAAACACAATACATTACATCTGTGTAGGCTCTAAGTCGTACAGGAGTGGTCCATCGATGAAAAGGTTACTTCAGCTGTCATCTGTACTTCTTTGAAGGTGTCGGACGTTTCGCTCCTCATCCGAAGAGATTTGTCAGCGAACTAAAGTTGTGAGATTCGTAATATTGACTCCCTACTTTCAAATCCCACCTCAAAACTCATCTGTTTAAAATTGCATTCATGATCTAGTTCAATCAGCTAGTTTATTATTTATCATTTTCTTAGTGGTTTTATTGTTCTGTGTATTGTTTTTTGATTGTATAGTGTCTTTGAGTGTTCAGAAAGGCGCTTGAAAATTGAATGTATTATTATTATTATTATTATATACAGGAAATAAAGCAGTCACAAATATAGTAGAAAGCACCTGGGAGTAAAACAAAGATCTGAATCTGAATCATGCTGGGTCAAATGCCAAAGACAACAAGTGAGTTTTGAGGCATGTTTTAAAGATAGGCGGCGAGGAGGCTGACAGAATGTTCAGTGGCAGGTCATTCCAGAGAGTAGGACCAGCAACGGAGAAGGATTGATCCCCTCTGAGCCTCCGATTAGATTTTAGTACATCTAATCATGTCTATTCAGCAGACCTGAAGCACCAGGAAGGTGTGTAGGGGTGGATGAGCGAGGCCATTTAAATATTTGAAAACAAATAAGATCTTGAAAATACAGTGATACCTTGGCTTACGAACTTAATTGGTTCCCAGACAGTGTGTAAGGTGAAAACTATGTATCCCAAAAAATAATTTCCCATAGGAAACCATTCAAATGAGAATAATCCGTTCCGAGGTCCCCATAAAACATAATTTTCTACTTTCTAATTTTCTAAGCCTTAAAACTACATGAAATATACCTTATTTTCTGTATAATAAATGTCCTATGGTATTATAATAAAATATATAATAAAGTAATATAGTGTATAATAAAGTCGTTTTATTTACATTTGTGATGGTCGTTGATGGCTTGATGGAATGGAGTGGCCGATTTCATCAGCATTAAACACTTGATGAGGAACGTAACCTTCTCCTTTCACCATCCTGAGGAATGATCCCTTGTAGGTGCTTTCGCTGTGATAATTGTATCTCGTTCCTCATCAATTGTGTTCTGTTTAGCTGGGTTGATAGCTTTTTGCATCAAGTGTACAGATGGCTTGTGCGGGTTGTTTGTAGAGCGGTTGTTTGTGGAGCCTTATTGATGGGATATTTTCACCTTCCAGTCTACACTCTGCCTTTGAACTATCAAAGTTGAAACTCTCTCACTGTTGTCTGCCTGTCTCTTTAATGTTTAAAGCACCCACCTCACTTCTGCGTTCTTGACCAATCACGTGGCTTTAACCGAAGACTGGGGGCGGGGAATAGAGGACAAAAACAGTCAGCTGCCATTTTGTTAGAATGGGCTCATTCGCGAATGACACATTACTCATTGAGGCAGCTCAGTGTACGAAAAGGTTTGTATGCCAAGGTGAAGTTTGTATGCAGAGGTAAAATTTTCATAAATGTAACGTTCGTAAACCGAAAAGTTCGTAAACCAAGGGGTTCGTAAACCGAGGTGTCACTGTAACTCTGAAATGTATAGGGAGCTAGTGAAGGGTTGCCAGAGTAGGATTATGTGCTCCCTCTTAAGAGTACCAGTCAACATGAGGAAATACAGTCAAGTGTCAATGGCTGCGTGTTTCGTTCCATGCCTCCATGCCGGGTTGATCTCCCCATTACAAGGTCGATTAACTCACTAATCCCTTTAAAAAATACATGTACCCAACAACGGCACCGGAGGGGAAAAAGCTCTGGAATGGAAAGAAAAAAATGGTGGGGTCTTTACTTCCTTGTTGCTCTGAGCTTAAGCCACACACCAAAGCTGGCTGGTACAGAGAATGAGCACGGAAATGTGTTTTCGTGCCATAACCACAAAAGCTGGGGATTAACAGGTACCTTCAATCCTGGTGACGGTGCCTTAGTCTCACGCAAAGACTGAAAATGCCAAGGGGGGGCAGCGTAGCAGCAGCATCTGTGTTTGAGAAGATATCTGATAATTGAGGTATATTTGAGAAGCCATGGTTCTGCAAATTAACTCATTCACTGCCATTCCCAAATATTTGGAAATTGAAAAGCATGACGTGGAGCACCATTCCCGAATTTGTTTGGGTTTTGGTTTTTCTCATGGGGTGGTGGGTGTGAATTAAGCTTCGGTCAGACCTCTGGCAATGTTTTTACCTTCCACGGGGGGGCAGCATTTGCCTTTTGTATAGCCGCCCCAACTTGCACCTCATATTACTCCAGACCCATATAACTTGGGAATTAACACTTTTTTTTTTCTGATGAAAGAAGAGAGTCTAAGGTTTCTTGACTGGATTGAATTTTTATGTAGTTCTAAAACTTAATATTCTGTGGTTCTTGCAATTTGAGTGAAAATGACAAAAACCCTGGCACTGGAGTGGACACATTTTTGCACATTGTCTGGCAGTGAATGAGTCAATTCAGCGTGACAACAAGTCGTCACCAACAGGCAGAATCATGGACCACGGCAGTTATGGTGTTTATTCTCTTCTTACAATCTTTACTCGACCAATCGCCGTAGTCACTAAACCCTCAGTCGATTCCAAACGCAGCTCGCTATGGATCTCCACTCCTCTCAAAGGAGCCAGTTAATAAGGTTGACCTCCATTCCTCCAGTCAGTTTCCTGGTCATCTGTCATCGACTGGTGCTTATTGTGACATCAGGAAGTGACTTGGCCAAGATCTGTGGGGGCTCATTGAACTCTAGCACATCCCTGTCTGTGTGGTCGTGATATGTCTTTATATCCGGATGTAAGTGGTTTCCATCAAAATAAACGTCCGCTTGAAATCTTATATATAAATTATATCCGATTATCATGACAAACCACAGAATTGCCAGTGATGCACTACATTAAAAGCCAACATATGGATGATAATAAAACTCATTAGCATCTGGCTTCCTGTTGTAATTAGCATGACGCAATGCAAGCGCAGACAGTTCATTTTTCTGCCTTACTTATCGCCCATAAAAGTGTAATTAGCCATGTTCACAGCACAGGTGATATATTGTAGTGGTGCCGGCCAATCATTAATAATAGATGGATGACACCTCTGCTGAAACTGCGGGGTGACAAAATCTCGCCAGAGGTTGGAATATATTCAAATGAAATTGCCAGAGCCACACAAATGGACAGCGCTGATGTAACTGCTTTTCTCTCAACGCATCTGAAGTTGTTCCATGTTAACTCATTTGCAGCCATTCCCGAATTTATTTGGGAATTGAAAAGTGTGTCGCGGAGTGCCATTCCCGATTTTTCTTTTCTTTTTTTTTTGGGGGGGGGGGTTAGTTTTTCTTACGTGGCGTGCCGATGTAGCGCTGGTCCGAGCTCTGGCAATGTTTTTCCTTTCCACAAGACGGCAGCATTTGTCTTTTGCCCATGTTAGCTTTTTGTTACAGCAGTTTTTGTTCAAGTG
This sequence comes from Hippocampus bargibanti, assembly GCF_051943395.1. Taxonomy (NCBI): domain Eukaryota; kingdom Metazoa; phylum Chordata; class Actinopteri; order Syngnathiformes; family Syngnathidae; genus Hippocampus; species Hippocampus bargibanti. Next base: position 7,769,170 of record NC_142750.1, on the reverse strand, counting down.
TGATATAAATCAATATGTAGGTGCTGTATTGTATCTTGGACAGTAGGAATTAACAATTATTTTTCAGATGAAAGAAGAGTGTCTAAGGTTTCTTACTCTGCATTGAATGTTTATGTCATCCTAAAACACATTACTCTGTGGGTCCTGCAATTTGAGTTAAAAGGACAAAAACCCTGGCAGTGGAGTTAAGGGTTGGATTGATTCTGACATAGCACTACTGAAGGCCAAGGTTTGAAATGCAGTTTGTTACTGTTATAGGGGACATATGGAAGGTAGCACTATAAAATATTTATGTAGTCCTAAAACTCAATATTCTGTGGGTCTTTCAATTTGAGTAAAAATGACAAAAACCCTTGCACTGGAGTAGACACATTTTTGCATATCGTCTGGCAGTGAATGAGTTAATGCAGGAGAAAATGCAGGAGAAAAAAGACTTGTTTTTTTTCTACGTATGATTGCAGTGTTATAATCAATGGCAGATTCCACGAGGAGACAAAAAAATACAATCGGCCACTTTTGGGGACCTTTTTTTGTACCATGTAACTTATTCTTTAATCTCGAATATGTGCCTTGATTTTCATTTGCACTCTAAAATGCTACATTTGCATCCAATTATACAAATGATGATTATTCAAGAAGGTTATGTCAAACAAGTAGCCCTCTTAAAGTCGGCTGTACCGAAGGGGGCAAAGTGCTTCTATAAGTAGAGACGTGAGCGTCTCATGAATAGAGTTTTAACCAGTGGGCGCGCTCGAAAGCCGTCAGGGTCAAACTGCAAACGTGGGGGTTACAGCGGTGGTGGGTGGATGCTATCTAGTAGAAAGCTTAATGAAAACCTCAGGCAATGTAATTAAATCAGTTGTTTTTTTAAATTTTATTATGTCTTTTCAGAAGGCTTTTTATAGGATTGATTTGTTTTCCTTTAATTGAAAATGGCCGGTCGATGTTGCATTCATTCATATTCCATACTCGGATCTCCTCCAACTTTCGTAGCCAACCCTTAATAGTAATTTTACCACTCTTTGAGAATGCCACATTTTTTGCACGTCTGGCAGTGAAGTTTAAACATGTCACTTTTTGGAAAATCTTGAATCATGAAATACGACAAAAGATTTGCACTGAGTGGAACCAAAAAGGACATTTTGACAATCTCGTAAAATACAATCAGATGGATTATTCAATTCAGATCCTGGTTTTTGTCTTTTTTTGAGTCGGGGATGCAAAAAAGAACACCATTGTCAGTGATTGAAAGGAAGAGACGGAGAAGGAGCGTTCAAGGTTGGGGAGGGATGAATGGTGTGCTGTAGTGAGACGGTCCCTCAAGAAAACAAAGAGAACACTTCTTTTATGTGTAGGTGTGTGATGTCCCTTTTTATTAAAAAAAGGACCTGCTCTCGCTTCTATAGCAACACACTTCAGCGGCTCGATGCGACGAGGTGTAAACTGGGTTTTGCGTGCTGCCTGATAGCCACCATCCTCAAGTGCTCCCACACTCCTTTACGTCGCCAAAATAATAACACGGCACTTCATCACACTTGAGCCACAATTGTCTAATCTTTCATACGCCGGTATTAACTTCTATCTGAACCGAGACTACGTCAGGAAAGTATTCACTGTGCTTCATTTCGTTTACATACAACTTCATGCCAAAATGTATAACCTTATTATTTTTTAGTTCACATAAAAACAGAATCATCTTTATTGGACAAGTATGTAGAACACAAAGATATGACAAATAAATATGGATGACACGAATGGTATCAACACCTTCTTGAAGGCGCTGGTCAACGTCAGAGTTTTCGCAAATTATGATTGGGTAGTCACTAGCCAATCATACTTTGCGAACTATGATTGGCTAGTCATTAGCTAGTCACTAGCCAATCATAGTTTGTGAAAACTGCTCTGATCATGAGCTGCTAGTGAAAAGAGCATACTGGCCAGAGCTAGCACATTGTATCGGTAACGAGTTGCCTTAGCAAACATATTGTGTATTGATTTAAGAGCAGTTTTGTCAACCCACAATGGCTGGAGGAGGAGAAGAAATAGATTTTGTTGGAGATTTAGCGATAAAGCCATTTTCAAGACCGACTTTTTAAAAAAAAGTTGGCGTGCTAACCACTCAAGGCTAATCTAATCGAATTCTTAATGTAAGTGCTACCTTTCAGGAACAACTGTGAGACAATGTGCAAAGTATCAAGCAGACAGTGGTTCAAGCGAGTACAGATCTGGAGCTAGCATGATTATAACAGGATGCTGTTCCACGGGGTTGTGCAAAATTAAAGAGACGCTATACAGTTATATTTGCGTTTCTGTTTAGAGAGTTAATGGCGGCGGGGGAAGAAGGTGTTTAAGTGGGGAGTAGCTGGAGAACGAGGTGCGGAGGGTCTAGTAGGATTTTTCCCTGCTCTTGTCTTCATTCTTGCAGTGCGCAAGTCCTCGAGGGTGGATAGGGCGGTGTTCATGATTATTCTAATCAAATAATAACACATTTAAAAACAACATCAAATAACAAATCAATCCACCATTTTTTTATTTTTTTGACAATCTGCATGATGTTAAATCTATCACTGTTTAAATGGGGAGTAGCTGGCGAAGGTGGTGAGCAGGGTGCGGAGTGTCCAGTCGGATTTTCCACCCTCTTATGCAAGTCCTCGAGTGGGTAAGGCGGTGCTAATGATTATTTTCATAAAAGAATAAACATTTTTAATAAGCCCATAACATACTACAATCTGCCATGTTTTAATTTTTGGATGATGAATCTATCACTGTCTGATTTTTAAAAAGCCCCTTTTCAGTCATCTTTGACCTGTAATAGTCACCGCCTCCGCATTGGGCCCGCTCCCACCCCCATACAAGAGTACTTTGTTATCGAAAAAACATCGAGCCAGATGAATTAGTCGGCTAATTAGACCAGAAATCCAACAGAAATTGCCCGAAAAGGTGATACATCACCAGGGTGGATAAATACAAAGCACTGCAATAATAATAGTGCTGTGTCACTAGCTTTTTTTTCATGCCACTACCCCTCACCCTTCTCCAGAAATGCTTTCGGCTTGCCTGTGGCACTTTTCTCCACCATTTAGCAACTTGAAATAGAATTACTGGTGGTACTCGGATCGCCGCCACGGCAAGGATCATTTAGTCACTGTTAATTAGCAAATAATAAGTTGCTTTTTTAATGGTGTCTTGAAAGTCGAAACTATTGTGCAACAGCTTCAAGTTCTAACGACTTGCGCTGTTAGATTCATTCACACTTGATTTCAATGAGGATGCAGGAAAGGGGTCGGGAAGTGGAGGGAAGGGGGTGTTGGTGGATGCCGACGTGGAGTGGATGCGACTTGTGTGCAGCAAAGCCTCTGGTAAAGCCACTGAAATGCTTCCTAAGCTTTTACACTTACTCCAAAACATGTCATCTCCGATTAAGTTAAGCCTCGGTTGGTGAAAAACTATTAAAGGCTTTCTTTTTTGTAATGTCCTCGCTGCTCTATTTTATTGCCTTTTAGGAATTGGTAAACAAGTGTGAATGGCCACCAAGTGTAATTTAGGCACACCATTCGTGTTTCTCATTTTCCTTGCCTAAATTGTAAGTGAATAACATTCATGGAGAGTGAAAAATAAAGTTGGTAATGAAGAAAAAATGTGTAAAAAGCTGAAAGAGCACTTACCCAGTGAACAATGTGTGAAAATTGAGCCTGAAAGCCTTGTTCTCCCTCTGGCTTGTTTGTTAAAAGCCAGGGTATTCACCTTTCTGTACCTAGTCTGTTTATTTTTTTTGTGTTTTTTAAAAGATGGATGTTGATGAGGTGCACAAACGCAGAAAGGACGTTAAATGTCAAAAAACGTAGTTAAGTAACAGTGTCTACTGACTCAAGTGTCTATGTCAGTCAAAATTGTAACACACAACACATAATTGCTGTGGTCTTGTAAATCACAGTGTTTTTATGATGTTTATGTTTGAATTGCAGTTCGTAAGTTGGCTCAAATTGTTTTTTTAATTGGACGGTTCATATTGTGGTCAAGTCTATGGTTACATATAGCATTTTGCGTGAGTGCCGACTTGTTTAGATTTTGAAATGGAGGTTCAATTGAATAAACCCCAACACCTATTACAGGGCTTATCTTTTGATATTAGTTTTTTTTACTGGTGCATAATGTGATCGTAATGTGTACATTCAGTATGTTGGAACATTGCTAGCTTATGTAGTAAAGCAGGGGTGTCAAAATATTTTTTTGCACGTAATGTATACAGTTTCTTCTTTGGGGAAGCCTTTAGAATGTTCAACTCCCCTCCACATATTACATATAGAGTACACAACAAATGAATGAATAGCTAGTTTTCAAATCTGAAGTCAATAATAATGATTGTTATTGTGGTTTACATATGACAATTTGAAGTTTCGGACTTCAGCTAGCATCATGGCACTTGACATGCTTGATTTGCTTTCACCGGCCGAATAAAATGATATGGCGGGCCAAATTTGGCCCCCAGGCCTCGACTTTGACACATGTTTAAGTTTTGTCGAACATTAAATACAGCAGTAACTAAATGTCGTCTCATTTTCTTGAGTCACTGCCGAAAAACCTGTCCATTCTGAAAGTAAACTTTCGGAAATCGCTCTCTTCATGGCAATGTATTAAAATATTGTTGAGTTTGTGGATATGCTCTCACATCAATTTCTGAAGAGGCCAACCCTACAAAAGTGACTCTGTAGCACTTTCTCGAAAGTTTAAAAACAATTTACCTTGTCTAAAACTGAAAAGTCAGCCAGCCATTTTTTATGAGCCAAATTCCAGGGCTCCTTTTAAGAGAATTTGCTTAAATGAGCACCGATCAGACTCATTTATTTCGACCAGTGGATACTCAAGGGGCGCGTTCCTGCATGTTTTCCACCTACCCCTACTGCAAGACACCTGACTCAAATGTTGAGCTCATCTGCAAGCTCAGCAGGAGCCCGATAATGATCCCGATCGGGGGAGGGAGATGGACATGTAAGAAACCCCTGATCTCAACTGCTGGAAAAGACAACTGCTTTTCTCCAGAAAACATATCCTCGTCTTTTGCCCTGTCATGGAACGTTTTATCTTATTTTTGTGCAGTGTAAACTAAATCCAAACCCTTCTGTATTCTCCAGGTGTGACTAGGCGCCTTCCTTCCGACAGGCTTGCGTACTGTATTTGCGGCCGTCGAAAAGATGTTGAGTGCTATTATTACATTCCAAACTCTAGGGGAATATCTTGATGCGTTGGCTCCCTGTCAGTCGAACGCATAACAATGGAAGCCGGGCTTACCTCCTTCGGTCCTCGCCTATTTTTTTAATGTATTTTTTTTTCTTCTTGAATCAATTCTCTATGGTCGACTTCAGTAAGCTCATTAGGCTCTCGCTAGGCACCAACTCTATTAAAGCTGCGTAATTAACACACTCATGCCCACATAACCACCCCCCACCCCCCTTCCGCTCTCCTGTTTTGAAAGAAGCCCCTTCATTCTGGGCCCGACAATGATCATTGTTATGATACAGCACTTGAGAGCTGAGAGCTGGAAGCATTCGTTACGTTGTACTGGATCACATCTACAAGTTGTGGTTTTGCTCCTTATGGATGATTACTACAATAGCCTTTAAAAACTGCCTTTTGGCTGTTGGAAAGCGATGAGAAAGTCCAAATCAAGGTGTTTGTGAAACTTCCTGATAGAGAATATACAGAAGAGGAGTATCATATTTAAAAGTTGAATGCCGCCGAACACAAGGCTCACAATAGAAACACAGGGGTAAATCTGAGGTAAACAGACACAGCCTGTTAACCTGTCATCTTCATTTAGAGGAGATCTGGCCTTGGACTAATTTAGAGGAATAATACATTTGGAGTTTTTCATTTGACCTCAATTGTCAGTGTGGTGTGCGTCCTCGTTCACGTCGGACGGACGTGCTGAACTTAATAGACTCGCCTGGAGCATGTTCGCTTGCGTGTGAAATCTACATTACATATTTCCTACATTTACATATGTTCCCCTGCGCTTGCATCGGAAATTGTACGCGGTTTATACGCTCACGTGAAAGCATGTGTTTGTTTGGCTCGTGACGATGTGTGTAAATGACACGTGTCAATAAATGCACAGATGGGATTTGAGCAGTCAGGAGCATTTTTGCCCTTGCATAAAGTGCAAATAAGGGCATTGTCATATAAAGATTTTCTTACTTGCGACTCTGTGGTGGATGTTAAAATAATGTGAGTGTTACAAAAGTGTAAATTAGAAGTAAATAAAACACAAACATGCTTTCATTGTTTATTTATAAATTCAATTCGTATAAAAAGTGAGTATTGTGGTCAAAATCGGGAGTCTCCCGACCAAATTGTGAGACTCAACATGTTCTCGTCAGAGACATTTCAATAAATGAGGTGGTGAATAGCAATTTGTTCCTTGCAATGTCAACCGATCTACTGTCTTTGCACATACGCCCGCCATTGTCTTTCTGATCCCTTTCTGCGTCTTTTGCTAACGTTTATGTGTGCACGTTTTTCTGACTGGACATGCGCCCCCTCCCTGGAAATGCAGGAATTGGCCACAGTACCGTTTGCGCACATTCTTGCACTCTCTCGTTCTGAGGTGAATATATTTCTTAAGGGGGTGATTAAATGAGAACATTGCAGAGGAGGTGATAGATGAAAAGCCAGCGAAGGAGCACAAGAAACACGAGAACCAGGGAGAAACCGGGCGGCGGCGAAGTGCAAATTAGCAGGTGGGTGTAGGGGAGAGCTAAGCTGGCTGAAAGACAAAAAAGGGAGAGGATGAAGAGTTGAGGAGGATCGTTTTTTTGTGAAGCTGGGCTGCAACAATCATAACTGCTTCATTATTCAGTACGACGAAGGCGTACGTGTGCCCCAGAGACCTTCCAAAATACATCACGGTAGCAACGGAAGGTCACATGAACACTTGAGTCTCTTTTGAAAAGCAAAGGAGGAAATTGCAGTGCTGTTCATTAATACCTCACAACATCACTCCGGTACAGGTGGTCCTCAGTTCACAACGATGTTACATTCCTGCACTGCCAACATTCCCAGATTTTCTGGGGGGAGTGATCGAAAACACACTGTAATCTGATCACTAGCGATTTGAAACGCAGGGCACCAACTAACGAACCAACCAATTAACCAAATAATCGACAAACTAAGTGAATAACTTAACTCATTCACTGCCAGACGATGTGCAAAAATGTGTCCACTCCAGTGCCAGGGTTTTTGTCATTTTCATTCAAATTGCAGGACCCGTAGAATATTGAGTTTTAGGACTACATAAACGTTCAATGCAGCGTTAGAAATCTTAGATTCTCTTCTTTCATCTGAAAAATTAGTTCCCAAATTATTTAGGTCTGGAGTTATCTGAGCTTAAAATGGGGGCCATTGTACAAAATACAATACAGTGCACCCTCGTTTATTGCGGGAGATACGTTCCAAAAATACAGTGAGACCTCAACTTAAAACACCTTATCTTACAAACTTTTCGTCTTACAAACGTCAAATTTATGAAAATTAAACCTTATAATAAGCACTATTTTCATAATACACACCCACCATGGCTGGCGGAGTGATCTTCGGCGGAAGCACAGGACCGAACAGCACCAGAGGTTAAGTTACCAACAGTCCTTATGGAAGGTGACTCTCCTTCCATAAGCCATCAACGACCATCAAAAAGGCAAATAAAACTTTGTTTTACAGCACAGTTTGTTTCTTTAATTACAGTCCTCATGTAATGCGCCTTTTTCCAAACAGCAATTCCCTTTGACCTTCGACCTCCAACGCCATTCCATCAAGCCATCAATGACCATCACAAATGTAAATAAAGTGACTTTATGATACAATGCAGTGTATTTATTTCATTACAATACAATAGCACATTTATTATACATAGAACAAGGTATGTTGTGTGTAGTTTTAAGGCTTATTTTGTTGAAAAGTATATTTTATGGAAACCCGGAACGGATTATTCCCATTTTAATGGTTTCCTATGGGATTTTTTTTTTTTTGGAGATACGCACTTTTCGCCTTACACACTCTGTCTGGGAACCAATTAAGTTCGTAAGTTGAGGTCTCACTGTATCCCGCAATGTGTGAAATCCGCAAAGTACAATGTAGTCAGCTTTATTTTTTTTTACATAATGCAAAACTACATACTGCAGAATGAAACAAACAATTAAATCTATTTTTTAATAGTTTAAAGAATGGTGTTGTAAAACAATATTTTGCTGCTGCGCCTATACGTCCTGACTCCGCTGCGCTGTAACGTCTTTCTCTACCGAAGGAGTCTTTCTCCGAGAGAAGAACATTGTTATCGGTAGTTGTTGGCACTCTTTCTTTTTTTTTTAGCAAGAAGATTTTTATAAACCGACGTGGCCCGATTTCTAGAAGCAGAATGCTCCATGAGCTGTTCAAAGCCAGTGTGTTTGATTTTATTCTGCTTTGTTTGCAGTGTTGTTTCTTTTATTTTGTTTGTTTGCACATTTGCATGCCATTAATAAAAAAAAAAAAATCCTCTGAAAAAAAATCTGTGATGCACTGAAGCCGCGATAAGTGAACCGCGAAGTAGCGAGGGATCACTATATAGTACATACATATTGATTTATATAGCGCTTTAACAACAGTCGAAGCTGTAACAAACCGCTAACATGGAAAAAAGGCAAATCCTGCATGAAAGGGAAAAAAACATTGCATGACCAGCGCTTTATCAGAATCCCAAGAAAGAAACAAAATCCGAACAAATTCGGAAATGCAGCTCCACGTCATATTTTCAATTCCCTAATAAATTCGGGAATGGCAATGAAGCACTTAGTGACACTAGGGGGAGCCTCATTGGATTGTTGCAATACACCCAGAGGGATCTGTTCTCTGGAAAAACTATAAACACGTTTTTTTGTCTTTCTTTATAATTTAGCACAAACGCAAGCGTACATCGAATACCAGGCATGATCCCAAAGCTTTACGAACCCCCTCGACCCCTGCTAGTATTATGAACATGGTGGACACTTTGAGCGGGATTCTCAAAAATCCTGTTATGTTGGCTGAGATAAACTTCCCGGAGGCGAACGCTTCCACTGTGTTTCTGACCCGGGTAATGCAAAACAAAATAACCTTCGCGGCAAGTCGGTATGGGAGAGAAGGTGCATTGAGAACATTAGTGGAGTTGTTGCTGGGCTGGGAAATGGGGGGCGGGGGGGGGGGGGGGGGGGAATCGGCGTGGTGCAGGGGGCTCATAGGCATATCTGAAGGAAACCAGAAAAAATTGGCAAGCAAAGTTGTGAAGTGAAAGCGGAAGGGGAATAATTAATGCAAAAAGCTTGGTGCCTCGCGGAATGCATTAAAAACACATTTGTGATTGTAATGTATATGGTATGCAGATTTTATATCTCTAGAATACAGCCTGTATTTTCACAATAGAATATTTTGAAGGGGGTGCTGGGAGGTAAGGAATCGAGAAGAGTATTCTGCTTTCAAAACAGCAACACTAGCCTTCCCTCTCAATATTCCTTTACTATTTCTGGTCCATACGCGACCTTGTTCACCTCCCCCCGACAGCCTCAAACCCAGATTCTTTCAGAAAAGCGACATCTCGCGATGAAAAAATGAATCCCCTAATCAAACGCCCGACATCCCACCTCAATTGACTTTTCCGCGACACCTGCCTCATCTTCAAGGAGCCTTAATGAAGTCACATTCATCAAAAGTGAAACACTAACTATAGCAATTATCCGACTGATGTGCGCATTGCTCAACCATCGCTCACCCAAAGAAGTGTGTTTGTGTGTGCGTGTGCGTGTGCGTGTGTGTGCGTGTGCGTGTGTGTGTGTGTGTGTGTGTGTGTGTGTGTTTGTGTGCGCAAGTGTGTGTCTTGTAAGGTTCCCAAAATTGAGGACACCGCTTATGGATGTCACCTCTTAACGGCTGCCCAACATGGATTGAAAACAATAAGTAGCCGCACAGGTAGAAATATTAGTTGTAGATGAGTTGTCGTTATTCTTTCCAACTGTGATTAAGGTACATGAACAATGCAATTAGTGACTGGCATTTATTTATGTATTTATTTATTTTAGCAGTGTTTGTTTATTTTTGTTTTTGTGTATTTATTTGTATGTTTGTTTGTTTCTTTGTCTATTTATTCGTTAGTTAATTATTCATGTATATGTGTTTATATTTATTTATTTAAATATGTTTATGTATTTATTTGTTTATGTTTATTTATTTGTATGTTTGTTTCTTCCTCTGTTTATTTATTTATATTTTGTTATTTAATTATATGTATTTCCATATCTCTTTTATTTATTTATTTATTTATTTATTCATTTATTTATTTATTCAATTGTGTGTGTTTGATTTCTTTATTATTTTTTGTTTATTTGTGTGTTGATTTGTTTTTTTTTGTCCATGTATTTATTTTTTCTTTAGTTAATCTCTTAGTTATTTATTTATTTATTTATTTATTTATTTATTTATTTATTTATTTATTTAATTAATTGTGTGTGTGTTTGATTTGTTTATTATTTTTTATTTATTTGTGTGTTGATTTGTTTTTTGTATTTATTTTTTCTTTAGTTCAGTATTTATTTTTATTTTTTATTTGTATGTATTTGTTTATTTTTGTTTGTTTTTTAGGTTTTGTTTATTTATTTGAATGTTTGTTTGTTTCTTAGTCTGTTTATTTATTTATATTTGTTTTTATTAAGTTATTTATGTTGGTATTTGTGTATTCATGTTTATGTATTTACATGTACGTTATGTTTTTATTTATTTATTTGTATGTATCTATTTGTGTGTTTATGTATTTTTTGCATATCAGGAGAGCACTCACTAACTGTGGGTACCCTCAGTGGTCATTCAACAAATGTCAGAAAGAATAGCGAACAAAACCAATAATTCTCAAGATTCAAAAAGGAGAGGAGTAGCAGTACCGTACATTGCAGGAGTTTCTGAAAAATTACAAAGAGTCCTTTGGCAACATAAAATTCCTACTTATTTCAAACCGATAAACACGTTAAGGCAAAAATTAGTGCATCCAAAAGATAGGCTACCAAATGAAAAACAAAGTAACCTAGTTTATTCCATACATTGTAAGAATGAAAATTGTAAAGAGCAGTACATTGGGGAGACTCAACAAATTCTCAAAAAAAGACTTTATCAACATCGCAGGGATAATACTAGTGGGCCTCAATCGGCAGTACATTTGCACCTAAAAGCTAGCAACCACTCATTTGACGACAATGAGGTTAAAATCTTAGCGAAAGAACATAGATGGTTTGAAAGGGGGGTAAAAGAAGCGATTCTTATAAAACAACAAAATCCTTCATTAAACCGATCTGGTGGGGTGAGGTTCAATTTGGATCGTTCATACAATAGCCTGCTTAGGCAAAACAGGTTAGGCAACTTTCGCAATGCTGATGAGGGTCGTTATGCTGATGAGGTGATACCGGGGGGAGTGGGGGTAATAGGCCAGTCGTTAGTCAGGAATGTAGGAACAATCAGTGGGGCCACAGGGAGGGGTCCCCTGCCCCCCCCAACCTGAGAGTAGGGACCTATCATAGCTGTGTCCGGCGCCACCATGTCTGGACATTAGGGATATATAAATGGGGCCGATACGACCAGTCAGACTTTAGTTCGCTGACGAAGCCTCTTGGATAGGAGGCGAAACGTCCGAAACCTTCACTTTTGTACAGATGACGGCTGAAGAAACCTTCTCATCGATGGTACATGAACAATGCAATTAGTGACTGGCATTTATTTATTTATTTATTCATTTATGTATTTATTTATTTTAGCAGTGTTTGTTTATTTATTTGTTTTTGTGTATTTATTTGTGTTTGTTTGTTTCTTTGTCTATTTATTCGTTAGTTAATTATTCTTGTATATGTGTTTATATTTATTTAAATATGTGTATGTATTTATTTATGTGTATTTATTTGTATGTTTGTTTCTTTCTCTGTTTATTTATTTATATTTTGTTATTTAATTATATGTATTTCTATAAAATCTCTTTTATTTATTTATTTTTTTATGTATGCATTTATTTATTTATTTATTTATTTATTCAATTGTGTGTGTTTGATTTGTTTATTTTTTGTTTATTTATTTGAATGCTTGTTTGTTTCTTAGTCTGTTTATTTATTTATATTTGTTTTTATTAAGTTATTTATGTTGGTATTTGTGTATTTATGTTTATGTATTTACATGTACGTTATGTTTTTATTTATTTATTTATTTGTATGTATCTATTTGTGTGTTTATGTATTTTTTGTGTTTATTCATTATGAATTTGTTGGTTTGCTTATTTGTTTGTTAATTTTCTTTCACTTTTTATTTATTTATTTGTTTTTACTGCTCAGACATTTAATGTTGAAGTCAAAAATCACGCGAGTCATGAATCTCCTCAAAATGCTTCGCGGGCTTCTCTGATAAAGCCTCGCAGACGGGGCGGTGTTAGGCCCCAGCAAAGTCCAATGAGGGAAGCTCAGGTCGATCGATCACGCCGTTATCTGCGGAAAAGGAATATTACCTGGTGCCAGGACAGCCCCGTCGGGCACGCGGCGATGCAGGAGCCCGATAGCCGAGCTGGGCTGTCATCCCTCCTACCTGATTAATGACGGGCCGGGCCCGGTGTTTAATGCCTTTAATATGGGCCGGGGACGAGGCCGCCACACGGGCAAGACACGCCCATCTTGGTGACTGATGGAGTCATGCTCTCCTTGCCGAGCACTTTTTCACAGATACTGTAAAAATAGACGCCGCGTGGCATTAAAAATCACGCTTATTTCACGCCTGGCTTTGCGAAGTATACATGCTTGTACGCAAAATGACATTTTCCGTGAGGGGAGTGTTTATCAGAAAGCTAACGTGCGTCAAAATATTTATACATCATCTGAATGCCAACTGAGATCATCAAACAGTCGTGCTTTTCATGAAAAGAGCATAGAAAAAAAAATAAATAAAAAAGAGACGCTAATGATAGCGATTACATTTTATAACACATTCAAACTCTTTTCTCAGCTGTTGAGTATGCATCCATCCATCCATTTTTTACAGAGGTCGTTGTCATTAGCGTCGTGAGGGGGGTCAAATCCATTCATGTTCCCCAATATATGTGTGTGTGTGCGTGTTCTGTATATGTGTGTGCGTGCGTGTACTGTACGTGTGTGTGCGTGTGTGTACTGTATGTGTGTGTGTGTGTGTGTGTGCGTGTGCGTGTGTGTGTGTGCATATTCTGTATATGTGTGTGCGCGCGTGTACTGTATATGTGTGTGTGTACTGTGTGTGTGTGTACTGTATATATATGCGTTTGTGTGTGTGTGTATTGTATATATATGTGTGTGTGTGTGTGTGCGTGTACTGTATATGTGCATGTATATGTTTGAATATGTTTAGGTGTGTGTGTGCGTGTATATATATATATATGTGTGTGTGTGTGTGTGTGTATATGTGTGTATATATATATATATATATATATGTGTGTGTGTGTGTGTGTGTGTGTGTGTGTGTGTGTGTGTGTGTGTGTGTGTGTGTGTGTGTGTGTATGAACGCTAGCTAAACTAAAAGCTATGACGGACAGCCCCTCCCACCCCCTCCTGCCCATCCTGACAGCTCTGGGTAGCTCCTTTAGCCAGAGACTATTACACCCGCGCTGCAAGAAGGAGAGGTACCGCCGCTCGTTCCTACCGACTGCTGTCAGGCTTCACAATTCCCAATGATCACATGTGAAAAAAAACAAAAAAAAACTGGACACTTGTAAATATGGGTTGTTGCAATATATCTAAATTACGACTGAGAGCTTACACAGACGTAATATATCTAAATGCATTTCTTGATTCTGCACTGTGTACAGTCTTGTTTATAGAACGGTTTTTGCACATCTACATTTGCACAGTATACAGTTGACATTTTTATTTTGTTATGCTTAGAATATCTTGTTTTCTATCCTTTCACTCCCACCCCAACCCCATCCCTCTTCAATTGCTGCTGTGGACTGCAAATTTCCCCATTGCGGGACGAATAAAGGTATTCTGATTCTGATTCTGATTCTGATGAATGTGTGTATGTGTTTGTATGTATGCATGTGTGTGCATCCCACATTAATTCTCTTTAGGTTTTGTTGGAACCAAAATGGAGCCTGCATAATTTTATAAATCAGTTACATTAGTCGCTACACCTATTTGTCTTAAGATATATTTCAATGCTTTTGTGTGATTCAAATTGCCATCTGATTTTTGTCACACATTTTATCACACTCGTTTGTCATTTTTGCATGCCTTCTGTTCATTCCCATTGCTTCTTGTCACTTCCGTACCTTGTTTTGTTGCTTTCGCTCGATCTCTCGGAGCTCCCTTTCTACTTATCTCGCCACTCTGGCTACTTTAGTGTTGTTGACTTTTTAACTAGTCAAGTGACAACTTTTTCTGATTCTATTTTTTGCATGGCTTTATGACAAGAGGGTGACATGATTTGTTTGAGGGCCAAATGGCAATTCAGTCAGTACCAGGTATCTTGGTAGCCTCTGAACTTGTCATCGTAAAACTAAATAGAACAACGGTACGCCCATTGTAACAAGGTGAAAAACCAGCACCCCCCCCCCCCCCCCCACACACACACATTCTCAATTCCGACAACGCTCGCATTCAGTTTGCAAATATTGATCGCACTGCTCTACTCGGGTCTGGCATTCACCTCTCGTTGCACTCTCCATTGTGACCGCACAAACAAATTGGCACAGAGCTGTAAGTGATTGTAATCGTAACCAGCTCCCCTTACAATGGTCCTAATCTTGCTTATATGGAAGGGTAAATTAGTTATGTCCTTTCAATCATTTTACAAATCTAACTCGGCAGATTTTTTTTCTTTGGAATTATTCTCTTAATAATTTCATTTCTGGGGTAGAATCATATGAGCTGCTTCACTAAGGATGAATCTGATTTGTGTTGTGATGTATTAATTTTTTATAGAGGCCCGCAGCATGATGAGGCAATGCGAAAAGCAAAAACTACTTTTTTGGGGGCCATTATTTTAAGGGGCTGGCGATATAAGAAAACAACAAATGTTTCCCACATTTATTTATTTTGTATTTATTTTGTATTTATTTGTTTAGTTATTTATTCACTTGTTTATTTATGTATCTATTTATTTCTCTATTCATTTATTTAATTATTTATTTGTTTCTGTGTTTATTTATTCACTTGTTTACTTATGTATCCATTTATTTCGTTGTTTATTTATTTATGTATTTATTTTATGGAATTATAAAATTATTTCTATGTATTCATTTATTTATACATGCATTTGTATTTATTGTGTATTTATTGATGAATTAATTCACTTGTTTATGTATCTATTTGGTTTTTTTATTAATTTGCTTATGTATTTTTGTATTTATTTTATGTAGTTATTAATTGTTCTATGTATTCATTTATGTATTTATTTAGGTATTATTTATTTATTTATTCATGTGTCAATCTATTTATTTATCTATTTATCTATCTATGTATCTATTTATCTATATTTCTATTTATCGATTTATCTATTTAGCTATTTGGCTATTTAGCAATTTATTTATTTGGGTGCCCACTTTGCAGTCTCTTCCTATCCTCCAGTTGTGTCCGTGTCTATAAACATTGTTAATGGGGCTGGACAACATACCCCCCCTCAGCCAAGACCCCTGCAGTCGCTAATTGGGATAAATGCAGGCCCATGCTTCATTTAACCTCCTTGCCTATATCCCCGCGTGCCTTCTGCGCCCCTGTTTTTCCTCCAGCCTTCTTTTGCTCTCCTTAAAGGCCGACGCGACGCTCGCTCTGTCATTGGTTGCTCGGCGCTTTCTAATGGGCCTTCCCTGCTCTTTTGATACCGCACGTTTGGATCATCAAAAACACTCAAAGTGCAATGGACAACTTGTTTGCTCTTCTGTGTGGGGCTGCAATTTACTGGCCGTGTTTATTGTGGACTTTACACAAATATACTTTGTATTATATCGTTCACTAAATGAATCCCAAGCACTACGGAAGGAACCTTGATCACAAACCGTGTGCCGCGTGGCGGCCGTTTGCCTAGGCTGGTTAGTTGAAGATGGAGAGACAAAAGGGTAGATAGCAAGGGTGTGATTATTCCAATTGTATTTATATATGAAAACAGCCCTGGGCAGTTGAGCAGCCAGGGGAGGGATGAGTGGACAATAGGCACCACAACAGCGGTATCAAGACCGGAAGAACGGTCAAGTCAAGTCAAGTCACATTTATTTCTACAACCTTTCAACACAAACAGTCAGAAAAGGCATCACACTATCACAGTTGACAAAATTTATTGACATCCTCTGATCGGAACCCCCTGAACTAAAATATTTTACATTTCTCGGAATATTGTAAATATTCATGTCAATCACCTATTCCGATTTCTGTGACCCGAAGCTCTTTTGCATTGAACTATAGTGATACACGTGCACACTTCACCTAGCTTATTCGATGAAAAGGTTTCTTCAGCCATCATCTGTACTTCGTTGAAGGTGTCGGACGTTTCACTCCTCATCCGAAGAGCTTCGTCAGCGAGCTAAAGTTGTGCTGGTAACGCTAGCCTCATATTGGATTGGATGGAATTTGATGTACCTTTCTTCGTCTCGCAGTGGCGAAATTTACATTTCACAGCAGCAAAGTTATGAAAGGAAGAGGAAAGGAAAGAAAGAAGTAGAAAAACAAAATACAGGACCCGCTGGAAAGGCAGCCACTTGAAGAAAAAAAACTAAATAACAAATATGATAACACAAAGACACAGAGAGTCATTCATTCTTCAGCACTTGCGGCACCCTCTTTGTGACATGAAGCAGTTCTAGAAGAAAGAGGAGAGGGTCAAAGTGTCCTTTTCAGCAGTGGCTCAGGGACATCATGGTGGAACGTGCACGTCTACTACAAGCTAAATGTTAAAAGCAAACACGCAGCTGTATCATCTATTGACGAAAAGAGATTGTCTCACATCTCTTGTCCCACGTAAATCCACTTCAATTCCAAGCCACGACAGTTCCACATACGCATTGGCACTGACAGACCTGGTCCGTGCTCTAAAGATGGGGGGAGCAGTCGACTACTCCCTGAAGCTAATCTAATTACTTCTTTAGTTCTGTATGATTACTTGGCTCTGATTGCCCCATTTTCTCTGGTATCACCTCATCAGCATGACTAAGCCTACGTGCTAGCGACCTCAGAAGTCTGTTGTAGTAAGCATGGTCTAAATTAAACCTCAAGGTTTAACCTCAATGTTTAATTTAGACCAGCACAACTTTAGTTCACTGATGAAGCTTTTTGGATGAGGAGCAAAATGTCCGACACCTTCAAAGAAGTACAGATGACGGCTGAAGAAACCTTTTCATCAATGTACCGCTTCTATAAGACTGAAAGCCTACACAGATGTTCACATAGCTATGTGTAAAATTAATTAATAAAAGAAAATAGACCACAAAAAGTACACCAGTTAATCTAATCTTCTTCATAATGATTTATTAGTGCGTTCGGGCTGCGTACATGTGACGCCGTAATGCATTCATGGTTCCAGCCGCGCTATCCTTGCTTACGTGATGTAATCTCTTCTCCCCAGGCTTGGACCCCACCTGTGGGAGAGTGGGGAAGGAAGCCGTAAGTGCTTGTGTGATGTAAAATGCCTAATTTAGAGGTGGCGTGATTGATGGTTTAATATTGCAGCCTGCAACCTTGCTGCCCCCACCTACCCAATGAAGCTTCAGGCAGGCACCAAAGCAGAGTGTGTGTTTGTGTGTGTGTGTGTGTGAAATGTCACTTCCTATTCTCTCTTCCAAAGCCAGCAGGTGGAATTAAAGCAATTCTGGGTTGCTGTTGTGTGTTTGTGCTAGTGCGTTAGCCTCGTCGTGCCGGTGCTCAAATCTATTTAGATGTATTAACTGCCATCCGGAGTCACTGGTCAGTTATTGCAAGCGTTTTCGTTGTTTGCTCATTTTGACCTCATCTCGGCTGTCGTCACCGTTTGCCCTGAGATGCGGTAGAAGTGTCACTTATCCTCTTCCCTCGGAAAGTCAACATTTGTTCTTCTTTAAGTAGCTACAGTTGGAATTTTATGACCAATTTTGAGTTTAAATATTATAAAGTTCGGCTTAAATATTATAATAAATTTACACAAACTCTTGTCACACTTTTTTTTCTCTTGTCTGCAATCATGCCACTTTTTCAAGAACATTCTAAACGGGCAACTTAATGCCATTTTTTTCCCTCTCCGCTAATTAATCTTTGGAAACTTTCTTCCTCCTACATTCTTTCCATCACTCCGCCCTCCCTTCATACTGGAACGAATAACACCCGCGGAGCAGATCGAGAATTGACATCTGTATTAGTTATCAAAGTTGGACAAAGCGCATTCATCACCACTTTGGATGCCGATTTGTATTCTAGACGCTCTCTCTGAAGGCCAATTAATCATCACACGCCTTGTGAGTCATCTCGCCTTGCAGAAACTAGAGTGCCATTATGTTGTTTGTCCATTATGAGCCATAAGGAAACGCCTGTCACGGTGAATGCGTAAATGCTATGCGGCGTGGCCAAGTGCAAACAATGCATTCACGACTTTTCGGGAAGTTTAGGGGGAGTGGCGCGCTCGCCCGCACACACAGCACGTGTTGCAAATGTGGGACCGCAGCCTCGCTCGCATGGCAGTTGTGCTAATATGTTTTTAATGTCTTTGGGAGGCTGTAGACATCTCTAATTTGTTTTTGTCTAAAGCCGTGTGCTTATGTACGTGGGGGTTGGTGGGTTAGGGGTGGGGCATCAAAGCAGTAAAAATAGCATTTCTCATTAACAAGCCTTTCCTTCTCATTTATTTCCTCACTCGCCACTTTTGTCCATTCCTTCCCTCTCCCTCTGAACTCTGCTTGTGAAGTGCTGAGAAGTTTCAGCGGGAGATATAACGGCGGTCCCAAGCTCGATTGCTGCTCGACTGCTTGTTGTTGGTCCTCGGCGGCCTTTCATCACTCGCTTGAGGTCAAACGAGAAAAGCCGTGTCGGGGAATGAGCTACCGGCTGCCTTTTAAATGTCACAAGTAATGTTTGAGGCCAGCGAGAAATAGTTTGCAGCAACATGTTTTGCTGAGGTTTTCTCCGCTTGGCCACGTTTTATTTCAACACGCATCATTTCGCAGTTGAGGTAAGATACATTTAAGAAAATGACAGCACTCCAAATATTTCTTTAATGTGGATACATTTATGAAGCCATTTGCTAAATGTAATCTCCATTTTTATTCATGTAACTGCTTGCCTCACAATTTTGCTGATTTGTTGTTCGCTCGAGTGTCAAATTGAAATGTCAATGTTCTCCAATTCATCCATTTAGTTGTTAATTTTTTGGGGAGGTTGTGGATAGGATTCGGCAGTTCTATCACGAGCGTTTCGTCCTTAAAGGCGACATTTGTAATCATTTAAATATAATCGTCCAACGTCCGATTTCAACTAACACATTTTTATGATTCAATCAAACACAACAAAAACATTCCTGTTATGGAACAAACTGTCTCAAAATATTCCCTCAGGACAACTCTGAGCATGTATGGTTGTCTACCCTGTGATTTTCTGACAACCGGTTCAGGTTATCCTCTGCCTACTGCTCAAGTACTGGGATAGGCCCCAGAACGCTGCATAGACTGGATTGGATTGGATTAGCCTTTACTAGTGTCACAGTGGAGAAATTTCCATTTGACAGCAGCAAAAGTGATGATAGAAAGAGGAAAGGAAGAAGTAGAAAAACAAAATACAGGAGCTGCTGTAAAGGCATCCATTCTCGCGGCGCCATTTTGAAGTCAAAACAACAACAAAAAATATTTTTTTGGATGCAGCAGTTCTAGATGAAAGAGGAGAGGATCCTTTTCACCAGTGGATCTGGGATGGTCATGGTGAAATGTGCACGTCTGCTCCAAGCTAAATGTTGAAAGCAAACACAAAGCTATAGCATCCATCGCCGAAAAGAGACTGTCTTACCTCTCCTGTCCCACGTGAATCCACTTCAAATCCAAGCCGCGACAATTCCACATACGAATCGGAGCTTTGCGCTGACACTCCTTTCTTCTCATCGCAGGCTCCTCAAACCCTTCATCCATTCAGCTGCAGACTGTCCAACACCCCTGACCTTTAGTAGAGCATCATATTGTCTACTTTAAGTTTAAGTCTTATGAAACCAAAACAACAGAAATTGGATTATATTGTTTGTTATACGGATGCATTTATCGCTTGTATTTCGTGACAAAATGCATAGGAAGAAAACCTTGAAAAAATTAATTGCTGAGAAAATCGGGGGTGCGAAAAAAATAAAAAGGACAATCAAGACTTTTTCAAAATGATTCAAATGGCTGGCGACCAATCCAAGGCATACTCTGCCTCCTTCTCCAAAGCTGGTCTCAATTTCACCTGCAATCCTCTTGGGAACCAACACGATAGAAAATTGATATTTTTTGGTTGTTATAGTTTGACTATTTTACAGCCTACGAGTGCGTCATGGAAGATAATGCTCTGGGATTTGTTATGTTTGAAAGATGTCAGCTTGGCCTAAATTTCTGAATTGCACTCTGGATTCGGTTTCCATAGTAACGGCCAGACAGGATTCCGGTGAATGGTGCCAGTGAACATGCATTCTGATGACTGTTTCCAGACGGTCAGAATAGTTTTATATCCTCTGGAGCATCACTCGCTCAAATAACTGTTGCATTTATTTCCCCCACGAGAACTCTGTGGGAGGATTTTGTGTCTGTGGCTCACTGGCCACTTTTAAAGTCAATTTAAAAGTGGCGCTTTTTTAAACCAATAACGACGCATGAGAAGTAAAAGAGAGCAAGGTGATGCAAATCATCCCTTCTCCATAACGGAATACATTATTGTCGGCCACTTCACGTTGCTGTGGAAACTGTTTAAGAGTCAGCAGGTCTGCCAAGGGCGTGCAGATAAAATGTATGCGAGAGTGTGGGTGTGTTGCCTACCTTACGTTTTGTCAGTTGACAAGCTGGGCGCGATGCGCTCAAGGAAAGCCGATGAAAACAATGGATGGATGATGACATTTCTTATCTGCTTAGCGGACACTTTATTTCAATCTTTGCGTATATATATATATCTATATATATATCTATATATATATATATATATATATATATATATATATATATATATATATATATATATATATCTATCTATCTATCTATCTATCTATCTATCTATCTATCCATCCCTCCCCCACTTTTTTTGCCAAACTGCTGTTGGTGATGAAATGAGCTGAGTTGACTCACGCAAAACCATGCCAAATTTTGGCACGTACCTGGGAAAAAAAAGCTGTAATTTGGACATAATATTTAGCAGTGAGAGTCAAAATATAGCGAATGGTGTTTCTGTGTTCTGTGGGTGCTGGAAGAGAATGAGCTTTAAACTACTCCCTGTGAAGTGCGATTAATTTGCTGCATTAATGAAAGTGTGAACACGCACACACACGCACATTGTGTGCACATATGTGCTATTCTCCCTCTGCCTGCTCATATCATTACCCAGCATTACACTCCCCATTTGGCAACCGCCGGCCAGATCGATGGAGGCCGATAACTCTGTCTCTCTGCAGGCCGGCCCATCTATCTCTATCTCGCCAACTCTAGTACCTTCTTTGTATCTTTTTCACACCGCGTTCCTCCCCCCCCCCTGCACCACCCGCCACTCTTTCAAACCGACTTCAATCGCCGGGCCCATCGTCTCCTCCCCACGTCTTTGTCTCTTCTGCTCGGCGCCAAAGTGTCTCTTCATATGCCGGTGACCAAATGCGGCCAAGGAACGGTGGGTAATCTCCACCGTTCGTCCCTTATTTTCAAGACATATTTCCCGGAATCATAATGCGATGACGGGCATATCAATCACCTCATATTTTCATTTGTTGCTGACCGGCTTTCAGCTTTGCTTTATTTAATACGTCGCCTCTTCCTCCGGCGTATCCCTCCCGTAGTTTTTCATCTCCCTCGCAGTCTGTCACCCATCTCGCTCTCTTGTCACAGTTGCCGCAGCTGCGTCGTTGCAAAGCACTCGTCTGACATTGTCGCTTCTTTGTACAATGCTGCCAGTTGCAAGGGTGCATCTGGGCCGCGCCCTTACGCCTTTTACGCATTTTGACAGAAACTGCCGCAATTTAGTAACTCCACAGCGCAAATCCATTAAGATTAGTGCATATTGCTACATGATCCGCGTCACATGTGACATACTTCTGTTAAAATAGCTAAAGACACAATTTTAGTTAAACAACAATTGAAAACTGTTTTTTTTTTTTTAATCAGAGATTTTAACTTTCGTCGTCTGCCATCTTGCCTTACCGATAACACGCCATCATCACTTTGCATTTGTGTCTGTGCGTTCCAAAGGATATTTCGGGCTTTTCCGTGATCCGCCAGAAAATGGTGCATTGCAGTGTTTACATGAAACACGGTGGATGGTTGCGATTAAAAACAGGCAGTAAACAAACATATTTTCGTTTTTTTTTTAAGAAAACGATGGAGGGTAGTGACAATTCGTTTAAGCAAACTACTTTTCATGATTCGAATGCAGATGCTAATGGAATGATTTGAGAGCTGTTGCAGCACTTTGGAAATATTCAAAGCAAAGTTACTTAAGTAGACACTTGTACAAAATATCGTAATACCGTTGAATATCAAAATAGCACAGGATTGATTGTGTCGTAACTAAAGAACATTGAAAATGTTTATTTTATGTATGAATAAATTCTTTGACTTGAATTAAAATTGATGTATTAGAAAAATAGATTTTACTCAATGGTTTTCACTTGCAATTTAGAAATATCATGCTCCAATGAATGTATTTTGGTTTTTTTTCAGTCTGTTTAGTATATAGGGCAATCTAGTTAAATCGGGTCCCATCAATTTTCGAATTATGCCCCTTTTTCACACATGAGGTCCAAATGCCCCCTCCCCCCTTTTTAATTTCCCAGATGCATCCCTGCAGTTGTTTGAATATTGAATATAGATTGACCGAAATACATTGCTTTGGACAATCTAAAAAAGTGATTGCAACTCTGACCAGCAACTTATAACATGTCAGGATGCAAATGACAATTGAACTTAGAAGGAGTGACGACCTGACTCCTTTGTCCATAAATCAGAAGACTGCAGCGCTTATCGCTGACGTGCATTTGAAACCTCGTTTGCGCAGATTTTTTTCATTCGTCCAAAATCCACGGACGCCCCACCCATACGTGAGTATTGATTAAAAGTGTCATGGCAGCTCTGTTGTTTTGATCTCACCTGTCACCCGTCTGCAAAAGTAGAACAAGTCGATTGGAAGTTCATCTCTATCCACAAAACGCAAACACGCGACTCCAGCAGCTAGCCTAGCAGCTAGCTGCTCGATGCAACTCCAGCATCTAAACACGAGTTCATAACATTTTTTTCTACAAACAATTTTCCGTCTTCTCTCGACATTTGAGCAAAGTCTGAACAAGATGAAGGCGAGCTGGCCTCCCATGCCTCCTCTTTACTTTGTGAAAAGATCTAATGACGCTCTCGCCTGGACTGCACTCCTCCATGATCCTAATTTGATTTGGATGGAGCGAGTCTTTCAGACGTCTACAGTGAGGCTCCCCTTCCATGGATTTTTTTTTACATTTTAGCTTCGCCAGTCGCCAATTTAATGGCAGGAGGCTATGCCAAGGATAGACGAGAGAGGCAATATACACATCTGTCACTGCGTGCTTTCATGGCAAAGGAGCAATGATGGACGAGAGAGTGCTACGGATTTTTAGTAGAGGAAAATCTCCTGCATAAATATTCTACTGGTGATGTAGCAGTGGCGTGACAAATTGTGGAAAGTGTTGTA
Source organism: Hippocampus bargibanti (assembly GCF_051943395.1). Classification (NCBI taxonomy): domain Eukaryota; kingdom Metazoa; phylum Chordata; class Actinopteri; order Syngnathiformes; family Syngnathidae; genus Hippocampus; species Hippocampus bargibanti. Next base: position 7,745,297 of record NC_142750.1, on the reverse strand, counting down.
AGGCAAGAAGTCGATCTAAGATAGGTTAAAACCTGCGCCGTGATTATTATTTTGTCGGATATAAATCAGAATAACTTTCTTAGTGCCATGAGATACGAAGTTGCCTTTTAACTCATGTAAGAACCCCATGTTCACACGGCTGTGTGATTTTTTTTTTTCTCTTTCCTGCATAGTCTGTATACTAAGTACCATATTTTCTGGTGTATAAGGCACATCCTTGATTTTCTTCAAAAGATGACCCTGCGCCTTATATGCGAAGCAATATTGAGGTCTCACAACTACTGTCAGCAGCCACCAACTCCATTCCCGTCCGTACAAGAAGTATTGCGTAACCATGACCTCTATTTTAGCGCCTTATAATGTGTCTTATAGTTGTAAAACTATTATAAATGTATATACCGTAAATTCCAGACTAAAAAGTGCACCTGATTATAAGCGTCACCCAGTACCTTTTTAAAGAACAAACCATTTCGTACAAACATAAACCGCTCCTGTCTATAAACCACAAGTTTTAATAACATACCTTAAAGGACAACCGACACCTTCGGACAAGTTGTGTCCATAATTTGTAAAATCACTTGAAATGACTTCTACTGAGCGTATTTTACAAAGATTCCACCGCATATAGCTATAGTTTACGGTTTAAGGCTCGCGCTGAATATTCGGGAAGTCTTGTTTTTGAGTCGGTGACCTTACCTACCGTGACGTCACGGTAGGTCACTGACCGAGAAAGCGACACACAATTTTGGCTACTTTGTTTGGTCTGAACACTTTGTGTTGATCCGTGTTGATGGCAAAATTAGATGGAAAACACATGAATAACGCAATGGTGTATTTTTCTGTGTTGCACCAAGACGACTATTTGATACTAGCTAACACAAATTCCCAGCAGACAAATCAGCCCATTTCCAACGGAGCTTGGGCGCAATCTTCTGGGACGCTACATTGTAGTCCAGACGCCTCAAAATGACACGGAAGGACTTATTTAATCAATTGCAAACATGTATGCTTTCCTCTTCAGAACTATTTGAATCATATTCATAACTGGATGAGTAACGAGAAAGCATCTTCTCCGAATCTGAAGCTATTGTTTTGATTCTCGAGCACGGCAAGACGTCTTGGCATGACACCACGAACAAGGGGGCGGGAACGAGAATTTGTCATTCTCGTTTACAATGCAGAACTTTCGTTTTGAAAAGTGCATACTTAGTGAGTCGGCGCTGCGAAAGATCTGCGGGTTTTATTTTTGTTGCAATTAAACAGCCAGTTATTTTTCTTGATCAGAACAAAATGTTTCATTTCATCACAACGACTGAATTCTGTTAGGATTTTTACCATCCACCCTTGCCTGGTAAATTTATTGACGTCCGATGAGAGCTTCGGGCATCCCATTCTGTCTCATAGGTGCAAAGCTATGGTGGTTCCGTTCTGTCTCATAGCCGCGAAGCTTCGGTGGCTTTGTTACATGGGCATCCAAATTGTTATTTATTCAGTTTCGATAAACAAAACGGCAGACTAGTTGGCTTCAAAAATATAGATATGTAGATAAAAGATGTAGATAAAAAACATAGTTGAACAATGGAAAGTAATGGCAGTTCAAAAATAAACCTCAATTCATGTAAGGGTCTAGTTAGGTTCAACATTTTTCTTTTTTGACTATTTTTAATGCATATGTTGACCGCAGTCCAACACCACCTGATTTTTTGTAGACATGATGAGAATGTTTAAATGAAAAAAGGGTGCCCTGAGTGAGTCAGCGGAAGATGCTAACACGAGAGCTAATTCTGTCAGTTCTGGCAACTGAACTCCATTGACTTCCAACGGATTTCTTTTTTTCTGTACGTACCGGACGGACGAGCTCATCCGCATTTAAAGTGGGCTTTGTGAATCCGTTTAAGATTCACACACGCTAATTTTGCTGACCTCTGCTAACAAAACTGCCGTTTCAATCTGTCCTCAAGCTCTTCCAGTACTTAATTCTACAGATAACTTCTAGCCATCTACCTTTACTTGAACTTGCTTAGCAAATCCCCTCCCAGTGGAATGGCACTAAACCCACCAGTCTTTTGCGGCTATCGTCCGCTGGCTGCAACGGTTCCCCCGGGAGACGCTGGTGGAAGCCCCAGAATGTGCCCGTTGTCGGAAAATCTGGCTTCTTCAGAATGTGCTATGGGGGATACAGCGGGATCTATAGAATGGCTTCTAATTCAGCTGATCCGGTACTCTGGAGACGTAGGAAAAGTCAGAAAGAAAAGACTGTTGGTGCACCTGGACCCATCTGGACATGGGGTGTGATGTCAAAGGAAAAGGTGAGAAACGATTGCCCGCGGGAGACGAAGAATGGAATATATTTGCCCTGTTCCCGCCGAACTGTTTGTGTGGGAGTGCATTAACATCGACGTGGGCATGTGGGGAGGCTAAATATGCAAAACAGTGTGAGGGAAAGGCAAGTAACTCCCGAGCAGCTGTGAAAAAGGAACGAGGCGTTTCCTTGACTTTTGCGGAGGCTTTTTTTTGACCGCTCGGAGGAGGTTTCTATTATTTCTACTTGAGTCAAATAGGAGGAGGGAGATTTTCCACTCTCAAAGGACAACCCGCCGGCTGAATTCGTAGCTCCTTAGCAATCGGCCAATTTACGATGTTCCATCATCCGCCCAAAGGTGGGATAAAGAATACAGCGAAACAGCGGCGCCGTTGAAAGTTTGCAGGCAAATCAGCCAGTGTTTCATTACATTACACAGAGCAAAAAATATCAAATACAATTCAATTAACAGCTTGTTTCCCATGTCATCGTTTTATCGAGTTGGTCAAGAAACTGTCATAGGTTTTCTTCAGCAGCTAAAAACCATCATGTCGCTGTCTTGATTTAACACCGTCTGAGTTGCAGCAAATAATCGAATGCTCACTGCATCCTTGTTTTTAAATGAGAGACCAACCTCAAACCTTCGCCTTCTTCAATCAAAATGTTGAAAACGTGATTTTTCATTCAAGCAACAATTCCGAAATCCAAAGTAATAGCAGATGTTTTCCAGTCTCTTATTTAGACTGAACAAAAAGGAAATTTATCTGCAATTTGATGAGAATATTTGCTGTTTGAGAGATGAGTTAAAAAAAGTCAATCCATTTTTAAAATTGCTGGCTAATAATGTAACAACCTATTAGTTTTCGATGAATTGTTGCACCTCGGATCGTAGGAATTTTCAGGTGTCAGTAAAACTCCAGTTTGTTGAACAGTATGCACGGACTGCCCCCCCCCCTAAAAAAAACAGGCAACACATAGCCACGAAATTTTATGCATCCACCATGATTTTGCCAGAGCTTTGGCATTATTATGAGGGCACACGTAATACACATTTACACCATTATACACACTAGCATTGTTTCCATAAAAAATACACATATATATATATATATATATACAGTAAAGTCTCGTTATATCGATATCGGATATATCGATAGTCCCGGTTATATCGATACTATTTCTATGCACGCACGGAGAAAATTACATGCAAACAGGGTCGGATATATCGATAGTCCCGGTTATATCGATATTTTTCGGACTCCCTTGAATATCGATATAACGAGACTTTACTGTATATATATATGTGTGTGTGTGTGTGTATATATGTGTGTATATATATATATATATATATATATATATATATATATATATATATATATATGTATATATATATATATATATATATATATATATATATATATATATATATATATATATATATATATATATATATATATATATATATATATGTGTGTGTGTGTGTGTGTGTGTGTGTGTTTGTATATATGTGTGTGTATATATGTGTATATATATATGTGTATGTATATATATGTACCACCGCATCTCTTCTGATGCTTCATGATAAACAGCGCTGGTGTGAATTTCAATCAAATTATTCAACCAATGCACAAATGTCACCAATGCTATTTATGTGGGAGTGCGCACTAAAAATTCTCTTAGCTCTCTTGCGTAAGATGTTTCTTATGTTCTTCTGTGATGCCGTACTCGTCTTGGCGGGGAGGGTGAGCGCCAGGCTGCGAAATAATGAGCTTTGCGTGTTGAGTCCAAGCTGTGGTGTGTTTGTGTGCGAGTTTATGCGCGTGCATTTGCGTGTGCTCGCTACCTCCTCTGACAGAAAAAGAAGGGTTTTGAAATCCAAGATTTGAATGTCTTCATGTATGAAGTCGTTTTGATCAATGCCTGCCGCGCATCTCACTTGCTTTCGGGCACAGCGAACCACTGATAGATAAATTCCTCTGTGTGTGTGTGTCTCTCCACGTATTGATGTGAGTACTAGAAAAAAACATTCCGAGTCCAAATGTGTGTGTTTTGATTTCACCCTGGCAATTATGGCGACTTTTCCCGCATGGAGACGGTGTGGGCGTCGGGGGCCATCTTGTGCATCATGTGTCTCAGCGCGCAAGCTCTAATTGAATCCGCTCATTCTCAATCTCTCATTAGTATTGTCTTACTCAATACTAGCGTCAGCTGACACGGACACCAGCGAGTCTGGACTTGATCAGCCGGTCCAGCCCGGCGGTCGGGCTTTGTCGGGGGGTCCCGGAGCCCGACAGTCGGCGGAGGAGCCCGCGTACAGAGAGAGAGAGAAAAAAAACCCTTTTAAAGGATTCAGCAATCTGATTAAAGCCGTTACGCAGCGCTGTTGATGTCGATGATAAGTGTTCTGGTGGGGGATCAACTCTGAAAGCACTGCTTCATTAACCCCCCACCCCAATACACTCCCTCTCCTCCAACAATAACGAATCCTCCACATTTCTAAGGTCGTGCTATTTGGGTTTCTGCATGAGATGGCGAAGAGAAAAGCACGGACGGGATGGGCCGAAATTACACCGCTCGATAAAAGACGGCGACGCCGTTGCGTGACAGACTGATTGGTGCTTGATGAATAAGTGCGAGAGTTTATTTTTACTCTTTTTGATTTGCAGGCAGATCTTGCGTGCGTTTGTTGACGAATGCACTTTTATTTTCTAAATTCAAAAACAGGTACGACTTGAAAAGCCTCCATATTTATACCCGCAGTGTTCTGGCAGCGCATCACTAAGATGATGGATGATGTCTTCATCGGGGGCCAATTCCCTCAAGTTGCCGTTTAATGGCTGGACTGAAAAACAAGATTACACTTAATGGACGTTCGCTCACACCCAGAATTAACTGCAGGCTCAACACGTGCAACTTAAAACACAATGATGGGGTCTTAAATAAATCAAGGACAATCATTTCTTGAGATATTATATTTCCTTAAACAGTGACGTCGAACTCAACTGGGATAGACCGCCATTAAATATGTGATGAGCGTCTGTATAATGGAAAATGTTTCGATTTTCGACCAAATCAGTTTTCAAACAGGTTTCTGGGACGGATTATGGACAAAAACATACGTTTGACTGTATGTCCTTATTCTCGTATGTCTTTTTCTACTCAGCTATCTGTTTATAATTTTTTTTAGGGGGGGGGCAATCACACCATGTTTTTATGGTTCAAGAAATAATTACACAGAACTACGTAGAGCCTCAAACAATAACAGCCAAGTAGAGTGCTCTACTTTTGATTGTGTTGCTTTCGGGCAAGATTCACCAACACTGTCGTACATAATCATTTTCATTGGATTGTTTTTATGTATTTGTTTTTTATGTGTATGGCCTCAAGTGTGTTTCTTACCATAAATATTGACAGTAATCATGATTTTCAGACTTGCAAAAAAAAAAAAAAAAAAAATAGGAGTGGAACTCCATTGTAAAGCGAGCACCTCGTGTTGATATTGTCATACATTACATTGAAATTGTGAATGTTGCCTTCCTCGCTCTTGGAATGCTTGAGAAAATGCCGAACATGACCTTTGGGGTACATTATGTTGAGATTGCCTCTGACCTCACGTGTCGAGTTAAATCTCATGTTTATTATTGTGGGTGCAGTTTGTAATAACGCACAAGTGTGCTGCCTCATACAGAGAGCGGTTTCGTCGAGTATTTCGGTGGGTAGATGAATTATATGAAAGGACTCTTGATACGATGTAGCGCAGAGCGACGAAACCCTCTGACGACGTCCATCATCAAAACTGTATTATTTACCGATGCTGAATTTTCGACTCTTGTGTTGGATCTCATTTCATTTGATTTGAGCAGGCTGTCAACCCGCAAAGGGGACGGATGCATGGTAGCGATATGCGTGAAACTTTAAAATAAGAATTTGCACACCTTGCAGGTAGTCGGCATTGAGCGAGTTTGATCAAAATCAAATCAAGGAAGGGGAAAAAATGTTCTTGTCGAGTTGATTGGATGATCACAAATTTTCATTTGCTTCGCGTTCTTCCGATAACAGACGCCTGACTTTGAATCATTTCCTAAGCTTTGGCTTTGTGGTGTCGTGGAACTCAACTCAACACACTTTCAAATGAGTTGGGCGTGCTGAAGCGTGACATTTTTTTGTAAAAAAACAAACTTCAAAGTGTTAATTTCCAGTCCGAGCTAAAATTTACTGTCTAACACAACCAAAGCTACATGCGTTAATAATGCCCTCCTATCTTAATGCTAAAGCTAATAAGCACATGTGTTTCTTTTATGGATGTGCTGGGTTACTTTTTATTAGAACAATACCAGCATCATTACTCAATTCTTGAATGCATTTATTGATAGAAAAAATTGCAAAAGGAGGACGCCGTGGAATCACTATCATGTACCGACTGTAGCCGATACGTTGAAATGTAAAACTTATTTTGGTACTCGCCCATCCCTCGCTACTTTCATAATTTCAGTTTTGAAAACCAATATTCTGGCGACCACATGTCTTTTGCGTAGAACCACTATTGTTAGTGCCGTACCGACGAGCTAAGAGAATTGTAGAGACGCTAATGTGAGCCCACCCTGCGTTTGCCTTACAAACATGGTGTTGGAACGAGTTAACTCATTTACTGCCAGACGTGCAAAAATATATCTACTCCAGTGCCAGGGTTTTTGTCATTGTCACTCGAATTCCAGGACCCACAGAATATTGAGTTTTAGAACTACATAAACATTCAATGCATCGTAAGAAACCTTAGACTGTCTTATTTCATCAGAAAAAAATGGTTAACTGCTAAATTATATGGATCTGGAGTTATATGAGCTTGAAATGAGGCCGGCTGTCCAAAATACAATGCAATTAATACGTATTGGTTTATATAGTGCTTTAACAACAGCTGAAGCTTTAACAAAGCGCTAACAAGGAAAGAAGGGAGATGATACCCCATTGTGGAAAAGAAAAAATATTGCCAGAGGCCATGGCCAGGGCTTTGTCGGCACCCAAGCATGAAAAAACAAAACCCGAACAATGGCGATCTACGTCATATTTTCAATTCCCGAATAAGTACAGATGACTGCTGAAGAAACCTTTTCATTGATGAATTCCCAAATATGTGAATGGCAGTGAATGAGTTGAACTCGTACCTCAAGGCAAGGTCAGTGCCCCTACTCTTCAATGACCTTTCGACACCTCTACTGCTTTAATGAGGCGGTGAGCTAAGTCACTAAACGGGTATGTCGCCCCCTCCCCCCCTCCCTTCATATGGCTTTGACCTTTGAGACGTGGACTTTTCCTGTATATATAGTTGTCCTCGGGGCTTGACAATGCGGGCAGAGCTGGACCATATACCGACTGGATCGATGGAGCCGCTTTCAGACACACCTGCAGTACCTGGGGCGGCCTTTGTGACACTGAGATAAAGACAAACCTCTCCCCGGGCTGTATTGCCGAGTCTCCACCCCCCCCCCCCCCCCCCCCCCCCCCAAGCTTGCATGGAACAAAACGGATAAATCAACCAAGGCGAGCCAGCGGTCCACGCGTGTTGGGAGTAATACTAATATTTCCAATATGACAGTGACAATATTGTAACTTAACCTTTTCTTAAAGGCAGAATGAATTCCAACCATCCGCCTGTGAAGGGTTGTGGGTGGTGGGGTAGGGGGTCTGTGCTGAGAAAGCCGAAAGACCCGGAGGGCGGAGTCCATGTATATTTACCAAACCTCGGCTCAATCCATCAACAGACACGGCGTGTTGGCTCTACCTGTCTGTCGGAGTCCTCTTCCATTCCCATGCCACTTCCTCTCCTCTAGCAACTTCACAGACCGTCTTACACTTGATAGGTGGGAGATATCACTCATCCGCCACTCGCCGTCTTTTCTGACACCGGGGCTTTTGTTGCTGACGCCAGTCTTCCTCCTTTAAACGCCGCCCGTCTTACTCTTCTTGATCCTCTCCAACTCTTGCCCGTACCCCCTCGAAAGCTTGTTGCAACAGAGGGAGCGCGCCAGTGTGCTGTCCAAGCAGGATGAAGGAGGGTAATTTGAGTCCCAAAGGCCGCCGTGGGAGCTCGGATGTAGTTTTCGGAAAGGTGTGCTGACAGTCAGCACTCTGCCGACGATTCGCACCAAAGTCACAGAGATGGCTTAGATGTGTGAAAAAGTCCTCCTTGCGGAGAGGCGAAGTGTAAATGAGCGCAGACGAAAGTGAAAGGCGGAGTGATTGTAGCTTTATCCGTGTAGACAGACTTGACAGGGTTGTCACTTCCCACCGAGATGCTATGTTTGGCCGACTTTGGCCCTGCGGTCCATTTGCACCTGACAAAAGATGGCAACCATTCTGCCTGAAACGTGCCGGATAAAAAAAGGCCGGGCGTTCATAGCAAAAACAACCCAAGATGGATGATCAATTATGATAGGAGCACTAAAACTGGTACTTTAATGGAAATGCGGAGCCCGAGGCACGGAACTTAAATGCCTTTGCGTTGATGCACACACGTCAACACGGTCTTATTTGTTTGGACAAGTCCGTCAGAACAATGAAAATACTGTTTTGTAATGCAACCTTTTGAATGCGAAGGAAGTCGATTGAGGCATTGTGTCGTTTAATTGCCGTAAGCAAAAGTCTACACGATCCTGAAACGTAGCCAAAAGGCGATGTTCATATTGGGAACCATGATGCATCCCGTCCTTATCTGTATTATTGGTCGATAAGTTCTGTTTTCAGCTGTTCTATTAGTTTGCTTCCAAAAAAGGATATCCTATATATCGCAGGTGTCAAAGTCAAGATCCAGGGGCCAAATCTGGCCCGCCATGTCATTTTATTTGGCCCGTGAGAGCTAATCGAGCATGTCAAGTCGCGAAAGTCTGAACCAAATTTCAAATGTAAACCACAATAACAGTCATTATTTTTTACTTCACATTTGAAAACTACTCATTTTTTAGTTGTAATATGTGGAGGGGATTAAACATTCTAATGGCTTCCCCAGATTCATAACGGCCCGTGCAAAAATACATTTGACACCCTTGGCGTATATTGTTGAAATCCCATCATCAAATTGTCAATATCAGACCAAGTGGTGTTAAATTTGCTTATCTGGGGATCTTCACCCATAGATTTGCGACTATGTTTTTGTTATCGCTGTATGGTATACAGTCTTTCAATATTAGCAATGAACTTTGCCTCCTGGTTTAGGATCTGATGACGTAGAGGCTAACTTATTATTCTCAGTTAAATTGTTCCATTACCCTTTTACAATGTATACTATGAAATTAACTTTATTCACTGCCAGACGATGTGAAAAAATGTGTCTACTCCAGTGCCAGGGTTTTTGTCATTGTCACTTGAATTCCAGGACCCACAGAATATTGAGTTTTAGGACTACATAAAAATTCAATGCAGCGTAAGAAACCTTAGACTCTCTTATTTGATCATACAAAAACAAGTTAATTCCTAAATGATATGGGTCTGGAGTTATATAAAAATGAAAGCGAAATGAAGGCGATTATACAAAATACGATACATTACATACATATTGATTTATATAGCGTTTTAACAACAGCAGTAACTAAGTGCTAAAATAATAATAATACATTTAATTTACAAGCGCCTTTCTGAACACCCAAGGACACTTTACAATAAAAACAATACATAAAACAATAAAATCATGAATAAAACAATAAATAATAAAACAGCAGATTAAACTAGACCATGAAAGCAAGTTTAAAAAGGTGGGTTTTGAGGTGAGATCTGAAAGTAGGAAGGGAGTCAATGTTACGGATGTTGGGTGGAAGTGAGTTCCAGAGTTTGGGAGCGGAGAGGCTGAAAGCTCTGCACCACATCGTAGTGAGACGGGCAGAGGGCATACAGAGGTGGAGGAAGGATGAGGATCTGAGGGCCCGAGAGGGAAGGGAGATTGGAAGTAGGTCAGAAGACAAATGCTGCCAACATTGCCAGAGGTTTGGCCAGTGCTTTATCGCCACCCCCCCACGGCGAGAAAAAAAACAAAACCCGAACCAATTCAGGAATGGCGCTCCACGTCACATTTTTCAATTCCCAAATAAATTTGGGGATGGCAGTGAATGAGTTAACATTTCAATGTCTATATTATTTTGCGGCATCATCGCGGTCACATCACTTAACATTGGCAAAAATCTCTCTTCGCTTTGTGCGTGGTTGAGTGCGCCCTGAAAAAGTTTGCAAAGAACTCGCGTACGCCGCAATACCGAAAAGAAAGACAAGCGGCTTGGAGTTTGAGTGGAGTAGACAAGCGTCTGCTATAGAAGCCGTTTTAATATGTTAGACCGTCTCCCTTGCTGGCTCCCCCCTCCCCCCTCCTTTACTCCCCCTCCCGGGGACGGCACTAATGCCATTAAGTGTGGGACAGATCTGTTCCATGTCTGCAGGCCTGCCAGTCTACTGGTCTGCCCTGAGACCACTCTCAATCTAATCCCATCCTATTTCTCTCTCTTTCGCTCTCCCACTCTCGTCCGCTACAGAGACAGGAAGAGGCGGCTTGGTGAGAGAGAGAGAAAGAAAAATCTAATAAATAAATGAGAGGATGCAAGAGGAAGGAAAAAAATATATATAAATGAAGTACTTCATTCTCGTAAATCATGTTGCCAACTTCCAGTAGACAGGAGGGCGGAGTTTAAGCACAGAGAGGAGTATGGGTAGAGAGCGAAGGGGGTAAGGCAAGAGAGCCTTTGAGAGTACGGGAAATGTTTCTCTTCCACCCTCAACCTAAAGCTTTTCTCTGGAGACTTGGTGGCGAGGTGTTTTTAATTGATTTTTGATTACGGGAGAGGGGGCGGTGAGAAGGGGGGTTGTTGTCCATTAGTGTCGATATGGAAGAGAGAACAACTCCTTCAAAGACACTGCAAGTGACAAGTAACGGAAAAACAGATTTGATATGCACCGATGGGATCAAAAACATTCTTTAATTCACGCTACAAAATGCTCGGCTTGAATGATGGACGCTTTTGGTTTTCTTTCACTTGTAGGATTTGAACATAGACACTGGTGTTTTTTTGACTCACAATTCCTGCTGCTCATTATTTTTGTAAAAGAAAAGTTAGGGAACGCAAGGGTTGTCATGATGGCTACGTTGATGTTTCCGACACAGGCGGGTGGTTCGCTGATGGTTCTTATGTTCCAATCGAAAATCATGTCATGTGAAATCATTTCCTATAAATCAAGTGTAGAAGTACTTTAGCTGCGCTGTTTAGCAGATCAAATTTATTAGCGCTTAATAGAAAAGTTCAAGCTGTTTATTACCACTCTGTCGGCTCTGTCAAACTAAGAGAATTCCATATACAGTGATACCTTGACTTACGAACTTAATTGGTTCCCAGACAAAGTGTTTAAGCCAAAAAGTGTGGATCCCAAAAATTAATTTCCCATAGAAAACCATTAAAATGAGAATAATCAGTTCCCAGGTCCCCATAAAACATAAATTTCTACTTTCTAATTTTCTAAGCCTTAAAAGTACAAAAAATATAACTTATTTAATTTGTAGTAAATGTGCTATGGTATTATAATTAAAGAAATAAAATGTACTGCATAATAAAGTTGTTTTATTTACCTTTGTGATGGGCATTGGTGGCTTGATGGAATGGAGTGGCCGGTTTCATCAGCATTAAACACTTGAAGAACGTAACCTTCTTTCACCATCTTGAGGAATGATCCCTTGTAGGTGCTTTCTATGCAATAATTTTACCTAGTTCGTCATCAATTGTGTTCTGTTTTTCTGGCTTGATAGGTTTTTGCATCAAGTGTACAGATGGCTTGTGCAGGTTATTTGTGGAGCCTGATTGATGGGAATTTTAACCTTGAAATCTACACTCTGCCTTTGAACTATCATTCTATCTATTTGAGTTAATTCCGGGTTGAGTGAACGGTGGCGCGTGTGGCTGCCGCTGCTCACCCACCGAAAAACTGATCCTGTGACTGTAAAGTGACCTGGAGAGTTTTGAAAGGAGCTTAGAAATGAAATTTATTATTATTATTATTATTTATTTTGTGTGCCTTATATTTGGAAAACTTTTCTATATTTATCTATTATATTTGGAAAACATTTTTCATTCATTGAAGGTGCACCTTATAGTCCGGTGCGCCTTATATATGGAAAAGTTAGAAAATACACCTTTCATTTGGGGTGCGCCTTATACTCCGGTACGCCTTATACACCGGAAGAGAGGGTAATGAAAAACGAGTTTTCAAATTCAAACATAATGACTGTTTTTCTTTGTTTTTGTCTTGGCATGGGGAAATTTGAATTTTTGGTTTGGACTTTAGCAAGCTTCATTTCACTTGACATGCTTGATTTGCTTTTGCGGGCCAAATAGAATATTGGTGGGCCAGATTTTGCCCCGGGGCCTCGTCTTTGACACCTGTGTTTTAAGGGATGTCTTTTGTCCATAGCTGTTTGCAGGAAGTGGCATCTACCGTGGGTCTGTAAAAAAGGGAGGCGTGGTGAGGTAAGGGGGGGGGTAAAATCGCATCAGGGGACTGTTCACTTCCCATCTCCCATTTGTTCATCCAACTTTTCTTTCAATCTCTTCTCCTCTCACTCTCTAATTCAGTCCGCTTTCCTGTAGATCATGTACGTGTGTTTTTTCATGCAATCCATCGCTGCGCCTATTTACCGTTTCCTGCACCGTGTTGAACTCTCCATCACCCCATTAAGGAGCCAACATTTCTCCATGCGTGCCAATAACCTCCTGTTCTCTGTTTCCCAGAATGCGTTCTTTTATTTTCCAACATACTCTTTCTGCCCCCCCCTCCAACCACACCCATTGCTTTCATTCTTGCATGTTGTTTTTCTCATCTGTACTATTAATCATCCATTGAGGGCGAGAGAAAGTCCCTTACGCTTTAGTCTCTCTCTCTCTCTCTCACACACACACACACACACACACTGACAACATCCCCAAAATGGCTTTCATTGGAACCAGATGCTCCTGCCATTCCGCCAGAATTCGTAGCCAGATGATGAGTCTCCAGCATTTCTCTATCGTGCGTTTATTTACCCAGATACATGAGCATAATGAGTCTCAAGTGCAGATTTTCTATTTCACACCATTTTTCCCGCCTACGATAATGTCATGCTCATGAATAATACATTTGGTTTTACCGGTTTGGCTTTTCGAATCAACAGCCCCCCCCCCCCCCCTTTCCCGTGTATGAAAAAGCTTAGGGTTAATGGCGTAACCATGACAACAGAAGACACACAACGTGAAGTGCCGCAAATCATCGTTGGTGATGAAGACATCCATTTCTTTTTCATGTTTAGTATCTTGTTCAAGGTCAAGGCAAACTGGAGCCGATCACAGCTGAGTCAACCTTAGATTGGTCGCCTGTCAATCTCAGGTACAGATGAATTGACTGAATAATTAAAGAAATGAATAATGAATGAAAAAACATTCATTTCGGTCCCTTAATGCTTACAATAAATATTTAAATACAGAGAAAAATTGGACTTATTTTTCGATACTTGGAGAAAAATATTTTTCTGCCGATTTGTATTTATTTATTAATATTATAGGGGGGTGAATATTGAATATCTGAATGTCATCTCTGCCTTCCATGTAGAAAATTAACTAAAGTCAGGAAAAATATACATATACTACTAATAATAATAATGATAATGATAACTATTATTATTGTAATTATTAATAATTAATAATAATAATAATAACAATACTAATAACAATAATAATAATAGTATCAATAATAGTAATAGTAGTAGTAGTAGTAGTAGTAGTAGTAATAGTAGTAATAATAATTAAGTAAATAATAATAATAATAATAATAATCATAATAATAATGATTATTATTATTAGTAGTATTATTATTTATATTAGAATCCATTTTATTTTGTTAGAGTTTGAAAGTAACAAGACAATCAAATAATGGCTTCAGATTCGGAGAAGATGATTTCTTGTTACTCATCCAGTTATGAATATGATTCAAATAGTTCTGAAGAGGAAAGCATAATTCCGTAATTCCGTGTCATTTTGAGGCATTGGGACTGAAATGTAGCGTTCTAGAAAATGCACAAGATGGCGCCCGAGCTCCGTTGGAAATGGGCTGATTTGTCTGCTGGGAATTTGTGTCAGCTCATATCAAATAGTAATCTTGGTGCAACACACAACGATTCACCATCGCATTATTTGTGTGTTTTCCTTCTAATTTCGCCATCAACACGGACCAACATGAAATTTTCAGACCAAACAAAGTAAAGTACTGTACTGTAAAATGCATTGTGTCGCTCTCTCGGTTAGTGACTCAAAAATAAGACTTCCTGAATATTCAGCGCGAGTCTTAAAACGTAATATATAGCTATATCCGGTAGAATCTTTGTAAAATAGGCTCAGTAGAAGTCATTTCAAGTGATTTTACAAATTACGGACACAACTTGTCCGGAGGCATCGGTCGTCCTTTAAGCGAAAGCAACTCATGACAATTCTTCGGGTGCCATCTTTAATCGGTAAAAGTAAAAGAGAAAAGTGAATCAAGTTCACGGTCTCACTTCAAGAGTCTGTAATGACTTTCAACATGTCATTTGCAACGCGACAAACGCGTCACTCAGCACTTAGCTCCGCTCGCGATTGCACCAGTGAAGATCACAACCAGAGTGTTTCTCTTCTATCTGGTAATTAGTTCTCCCTCGATCCCAGCGCAGCTATTTGATGTTATTTGGAGACGGAGCGCCATCATTCCGCCGCTCCTAAATTAAACTGTAATTGTTCCGCAGTTTCAATAGACCGCGGTGTGCACTCTGGCTGACAACAAACATCTGAGCCGGGTGCCGAAATGTTAACGCCCAATCACGCTGTTTCACGCGTCTTGTGGGAATTGAGCTAAGGTTTTGTACCAAAGAGTGATTCACTGTAATTGGTAGAGCACATGGTACCTTTTCGGTTGACTTGAGTCCCCCTCCATTAACAAGAAAAAAAAAAACAGTGAAAAGAAACCCTCAACCTAAAATCAAACTTGTTGGATTTGTTGCATTGAAATATAATTGAATAATTAATGAAAATGTAATTCAATGAGGTTTCTCATTCTGATAACAGATATTAGTACGCAAAGCCGTCATTGATTAACTTATTCACTCCTGGACGACGTGCAAATGTGTCCAATCCAGTGACAGGGTTTTTGTCATTTTCACTCAAATTGCAGGACCCAAAGAATATTGTCTTTTAGGAAAACATAAACATTCAACGGAGAATAAGAAACTTTAGACTCTCTTCTTTCATCAGCAAAAAAAGTTTATTCCTCAGTTAAAATGGGTCAGGAGCAGGGGTCGGGAACCCTTTTGACTAAGAGAGCCATAAAAGTCAAATGCGGTGATACCTCGGTTTACGAACACCTTGGCTTACGAACTTTTCGGTTTACAAACGTTAAATTTATGAAAATTTTACCTTAGCAATCAAACTATTTTTCAGGATACACACGAAGCTGCCACAATGAGTCATGTGTCGTTCATGAACGAGCCCGTTCTCCTAACAAGAAAATGGCAGCCGGCTTGTTTTGGTCCTCTATTGCCCGCCCCCAGTCGTCGGTTAAAGCCATGTGATTGGTCAAGTACGCAGCAGTGGGGGGTGGTTTAAACATTAAAGAGACTGGCAGACGACACTGAGAGAGTTTCAACTTTTATAGTTCAAAGGCAGAGTGGAGACTGCAAGGTTAAAATGTCCCATCAATCAGGCTCCACAAATAACCCGCACAAGCCATCTGTACACTTGATGCAAAAAGCTATCAACCCAGCTAAACAGAACACAATTGATGAGGAACTAGGTAAAATTATCGCAGAGAAAGCACCTACAAGGGATCATTCCTTAAGATGGTGAAAGAAGACGGCTACGTTCATCCTCTAGTGTTTAATGCTGATGAAACCCATCTGTTTAAAATTGCATTCATGGTCTAGTTCAATCAGCTATTTTATTATTTATCATTTTAGTTATGGTTTTATTGTTTTGTGCTTTTTTAATTGTAAAGTGTTCTTGAGTGTTCTGAAAGGCGCTTGAAATTAAATGTATTATTGTATTAAATGTATTATTATTATTATTATTATCAATGAGTCAGATGCAATCATCAAAAGAGCCAAATGCTGCCCCCCACACCCCCTCCTTGGAAGGGAAAAACATTGCCAGAGGTCTGACCGGAGCTTGATCCACACCCCCCCGCAAGACAAACCAAAACCCATTTTTTTTTTTTGCAGTTGAGGCTAAATTGACAACAGGCTGTTTGACATTGATTAATCAATGGCATGACTGACAATTTTTTCATATTCCTCGTCGTTCTCCAGTGCACAAACTCCACCCTATTATTCCCCCCCACCCTGAAATCACATTTCACCAAAATATTCTTTTTGTACGGGGCAACGTTTACAATCCAGCTGAGCCAGAAGGGACTCATTAGATTGTGTTGGCGTAACTAATGAAGTGACTCAGGCGGTAAAAAAAGTATACATAAATGTGCATGCAACAAGTAAACAACAGTAATTGCCCCCTTTGCATCCTTTCGCTGACCCCGAAAAAAATAAATCTGTGGACCAACAGTGATTTAAAGCCAAACACAAGAGACACCAGTAAATTGCGCCTATATGAGGCGTCATTTCCACTTCTTCTTAAGCGCTCGCTTAATTGCCATTCTCACCTGAGCAATTGTATCATTCCCCTTATTTTTCAGAATACGAGTCTATAATGAGCTGCGGGTGTCTCCCCCCCCCCAACAAAGTCAGGCTTGGAAATAGGTTTGGCTAATTTACCAATTAGACTGCAGGTCCACAGTTCCTGCTTCATCTCACCACCCCTGGCTTTGATTGCTCAATCTCTCTGCAGCGATCTTCACTCCATATTTGGCCCACGTGTGCTCGGCCAGCTTTTTTTTTTAAAGCGAGGTCCCACCTGCGCTTTGGATATTACGCCAAATCCGCCATGCCAGGAATTGGAGGACGTGAACGGGTCTACCCAGTGGAGCACTTTGGTTTTTTTAATGATGTATTTCATTTATAAGCACCTTTCAAAACTCTCAAGGACACTTTACAGTCACAGGATATTTTTTCTACCGGTGAGCAGCGGCAGCCACACGCGCCAGCGTTCACTCAACCCGGAAGTAACATAAAGTTAAAACAAATCCAAAAAAAATAGTAGTCTGATTTCCCAATTTCCCAGCATTCATGAATGTATCATCATTACATTTAGTCCTGTAATTTCAATTTGTCAGAAAAAGTAGCAACATTATTTTGGGAGGTAAGATGGAAACATGCTGCTTCTCCAGGTCTGCATCTGGAGGAATATATTACCGTATTTTCCTATGTGTACAAGGCACACCCCCAATAAATGGCGTATTTTATATATATATATATATATATATATATATATATATATATATATATATATATATATATATATATATATATATATGTGTGTTTCATATATATATGAAACACATTTTCCAAATATGTATAACATATATATATATAAACGTTTTCCAAGGAACAACGCATTGTAAGGCGTTACAGTACAGGTTGTTACGCACTACTTGTTCTTTTTCTTTTCCTTTCGGCTTTTTCCTTCAAGGGGTCGCCAGAGCGAACCAGTGTCCTCCATCTTCAGAAGTTTGATTGGCATGTTTGTTAGACATGAGTAAACTTATGAGAACCAAAAATGGACAAGCAGCAAAGTGAAAGTTAGCCAGAGGTGCAAATGTAATTTATGGTTTGATTGTGTTGGAGTGAGTGTGTTGTGCTGTTTCCCACCTTGAATTGCGCCGCCATTAAAACTCAACCCGAGGACAAATAGGAAATAAAATGAAAGGAAAGAAAAGAAAAAAAAGCCTTTGCACGCACAGCAAATATCAACACCTCGCCGCTTGCCGCTGCTTGTTATTATTCGGCATCGTGAGGCAATCAATACTTTTGAGGTCATTTATCAGTGCCTTTTTTTGTGCCTGGGTCAGTTCTATTTCCAACACGGCAATAAATGATCCCCTATAATTTTGTTTTATTTTCCCAGCATTCCTTTCTCTTCCCATATGCTCTCGGAATGACAGGACTCCAGAACGTCCGCGGCGGCGTCCAATATTTAGCATATAATCAAGGTTAATGACTCTTGCATCGTGACAATATTCGAGGCATTACACTTTTGACCTTTTGCATGCTGACATTTATTTGCAGTTTTAAACACGCCATCACATCAACACGACTGGAATATGCAAATAAGAACACATCCTGGCATGGATGTGTTTGGTCTTTTGGGAAAAGTTTTTTTTTTACGGGAATGTTGTGAACACGTACTCTCAAATATGAATATAGTTTCTTTAGTTTCTAGGCTTTCATCTACCCCCCCAAAAAATATAATAATAATAATACATTTCATTTAATTTATAAGCGCCTTTCAAAACTCTCAAGGTCACTTTACAGTCAGAGGATACGTTTTTCTTCTGTCGGTGAGCCGCAGCAGCCACACGTGCCAGCGTTCACTCAACCCCAAAGTAACTCAAATAGATAGCAAGCTGGCTAGCTAGCGAATAGATAGCTTATTAGATAGCTATTAGATAGCTATTAGATAACAAAAAGATAGCTATTAGCTAGCGAATAGATAGCTAATAGCTAGTGAATAGATAGCTAATAGGCCGCTATAAAGTACAAGATTAGGTAAGATTAAATTTACATAGAAGATAAGTACATAGAAGATAAGATTAGTATAAGATTACTAGCTTCACGTTTCATTAAACCTCAAATATTTGGAGTGGCTCTCCGGATGAGAAGGCCGGTCTTCGGCTTTCCCAGCTTTGAGCGGCAAACCCCCTTCGTTTTCTCTAATATTGATTGACCGCCTGTCGACCACACAAATTACATTGCAAATTTGCTTTGAGAAGATTTTCACCCGCTCGCTCATGAGAAATGGGAGGTGGAAAATTCCCAAATACACACAAGCGGCTACCAGGCTGCAATCGGTGAAATCGATGGAAACCGATGCAACGTTTGTTGCTCTAAAGCATGCCACTAATTGCTGTAATGGTGAGTTGTGCTCTTCACCTTTACTTGCAGCTCGCCGCAAGGACGCCACTGATCCTTCTAAACCTTCATACAGACGCCATATCAACACCCCCCCCCTACTCTCATAAGCCACCCCCCATCCCCCTCTGCCAATTTGCCAGCAGTAAAACTAATATTGTCTTTAATCAGATGCAATTTAGCCCCGCGAGTTAAGATCGCCTTCCAATTACAACTCATTAAGACTAATGCCATTAGGGGAGGCATCAGCGACCAATGCCCACCTCCCCGCCTTAGGAACCCAATCGCCTCAATTTCGGTCGATCTTTTCCCTTTTTTTTGTCTCCGTCCTTCAAAAGGATACAATATTGTGACATTTTCTGTTTTGATCAGCATGAGTCACGGGCGACAAAAACTTGAGGCGCACCATCTGATTTTCTCCTTTCACGCTCCAACAAAGACACGTTTATTGTACAGTAATTGCGGTTCTTCAAGAACATAGCTTTGGCCCTCCTCTCATTCGCCCCCCTCCCACTTCCTTTTTTTCCACTGGGTTGAAGAACGACATGCATCGATCTAATCAGCTTGTTTGGAGCTTCAAATGGTGTCTTTCAATGCCATATAAGTGAGTCTCCGTGAAGAGCTCTCTGATTGGCGTTGAGGATAATTGGTTGAAAAATTGTGCAGATGCAGAAAAGATAACAACATATACAAAACCATATGACCCCAGTGGTCCAGCCTTGCTTCAAGTTTTTGGATCAATAGGGCTACTGCACCGACAGTTTTGAAAAAGACGGATCAGACTACATGCTGGAGAGTGGTTACTTTGGCCGTTTTTCATTAGAGCCCATTCGTAAATCTGAAAATACCAATTCTTTTTTTGGGTCAAATAGCTATTTGAAATATTTGAGGCTTTTTATATGACATGTTAACATACTCTCCGTTAATTTGGAAATGGCTAAGAAAATATGGCAATTATCAGAAGAATTGGGTAGACTTGATATATGACCCCAAGTATCGAGGCCAATGTTATGGTTGATCCTTCAAAATCGACAAAGTTGTTACAAAACAATGCCACCTAGTTGCTTCAGGATAGTTCGGAAAATTTTTATCGACTCGATTTATGACTCCAATGACTTATTTTACCTTTACTGTATTGGCTGTCTTAGATTGAATAGTATTCAACATCTACAAGGTGTTTACTATGATATTCAGAACAAAACAGAATGAATAATTTCAAGATACAGATGCTCCCCTACTGACAAACATTCGAGTTACGAACAATGGTACATACGAACATTTTTTGAGGGTATGTCTAAAAATATTTGGATAGAGATGCTGTAAGTTAGATTTTGTGTTGCGCGCCTTTATACGGGTAGTGCTTCTTTCCGCCGCTAATGCCGACGTGAGGCGCTGTGAGAGCTCTCTCTTTCTCTCTAACATATGTAGTATTCTCTCCAGTTGTACATGTACAAGTCTTTATAGTGCATATATTTTATTAAATGCTTTTTTTTCAGGACAGGTTACTTATACAAGCCTTAAACATAGTTATATTAAACTTAAAGGACAACCGACGTCTCCGGACAGGTTGTGTCCATAATGTGGAAAAATGGCTTCAAATGACTTCTACTAGGCGTATTTCAATAGGATTCCACCGCATATAGCTATATTTTACGTTTTAAGACTCGCGTTGAACATTCAAGAAGTCTTGTTTTTGAGTTGGTGACGAGTCCTCGCGTGACATCAGAAAAGGACCGCCTCCTGACCGTAAAAAAGACGCATTGTAGCATCTTTCCATCACGTCAATGTATTTTGCTGTACTGTTTTTTTTAAAAACCCTTGTGTTACATCCAAATGCCGCCAACAGAGGGAGTCCAAGCTCCATGCAAGGAATGTATCAGCCTGTGGAAACGGGCTAATTCATTCCTCACAGGAGCTGGTCGCCATTTTTCTGCCTCTTTTGTGGTACGTTACATTGCGGTCCAGATGCCTCAAAATGACACAGAAGGACTTCTTTAATCGATGGCAAACATGTATGCTTTCCTCTTCAGAACTATTTGAATCATATTCATAACTGGATGTGTAACAAGAAAGAATATTCTCCGAATCTGAAGCCATTGTTTTGAATTTCCAGCAATGCAAGACGTCTTGGCGTGACATCACAAACTGGGGGCGGGACTTTCTGAAAATGCCCAATTCGCAGCTCAATTTTTTGCAGATTTTGGACACTTTAAGTCATTTTTATTGGTGTTTTGCATTTGACTAAAAATATCATACTGCGTGTTTTGGGTATTTTAGATACTATAAAACGTTTTTCTGATGTTAGTTAAAAAACAAAAAAGTGACGTCGGTTGCCCTTTAAACATATTTATATAAGCCTTCAACATACATTTCGTTAAAAAAATATCGTACTCAAGCAACTTACGAACAAATTCAACTTACGAACAACCATTGGGAACGTATCTCGTTTGTAAGTTGAGGAGCGTCTGTATTTTGAAATGTTATCGAGCGACTTCATTAGCTATGTATGTATTTGTTCGCAAGCAGGATTAAAAAATACCTGTCACCTAAACTTATTGATTTGACTTTAGCGAATGTACTTTAGCTGGTTTCTATCAAATGTCATTTAAATGGTTAAAAGACAGAAAAGATAACATGAAGTTCGGTTAAAAAGTAACTATGGAACTATAGTGCTTTTTGCCATCGCTAGCTAGCTGTTGCTAGCAAAGCCAAAGATATAGCCTGATGGAATACTCGCCGGCCATTTGATACGTTACCACATTTTTTCAGAAGCAAGGTCACTGGGAAGCGGCACTTCCACTTTCTCAGCATTTTCCAGGTTAACCTGCGGGAATTATCTCAGTTTGTTGGGAAACTAGACGTATTGACAAGGAAGCTTTGTCCATCTCTTTTCTGAACTGCTTTACCTTCACTTAGGTCAGCACAATCAACCACGTACAAAAGTCAGAAGATAGACCAGCATTGTCAAATGAAAGTTCAATACATTTGGTGAGAATGAGGCAGAATAAGTAATGAGCAAGCGGAGCTCGCTGAATTTGCCAAGCTCTCCATTAGGCTGCACAGCAGTTCATCATTGATTCCTGCACCCGCTACTGTGAATTGTTTAGCTTTTTTTCTGGAAACCTGGAGTGAGAGAAAGCTACCTTGAAGTAAATTTGCTGAAGGCACCCAGACATGGCACCCTTGATGGATTGAAGCGCTCCCTTGGAAAGCCCTCAATGTTTTCTCCAGACGGATAAAGAAAATGTTTGAGCGTAGAATGTTAGACATCTGAAAACTTGAAAGTGTTGCCTAGCACGGCCTCGCCGCGTGAAATGGACATTTATGAGCACAAGTCTCTACGGTCGGCGAGTGATTGTGTGGCACCTAATTACTACTTGGGGATTTGAGTTTTTTTTCCTCCTTTCCTCTTCTAATTAGCTCTTGCCGTCAATCAACAAGTGATTTTGGCTCACGAGTGAACCAAAAAGGGATGACGGCAGTAGCGGCGATGGCGGGATAATTGAAAATAATTGAGCAAATTAAGGTATTTGAGAAGTTGGCTGCGCGGGCGCCAGCGTGGGCGGAAAAAAACAGCACACCGAGCGAGGACGGAGGCAAACCGAGCCGGCGCTTAATGCTAATAAACAAAACACTTCTGCCTCCGTTCTGCCCCTGCCCTCCGGGATGAATCTGCTTTTCTCAATAATTAGCCCGCAGACTCTTCGTTTTGTGTGTGACATGAGGCGAATGCGCTTTGTGATCCACGCGTCACCAACCAGTCACCTGCGCGGTACGCATCCACACCCCTACGGCGCGGCAGATGCGCACCTGTGATCCAGTCGTCGCATAACATGACGTGTTTTTTCCTGTGAGTGTGTGTATGGAGTCATTACTTCATTGCACGTGATGAGACTGAAGAAGAGCACCGAGCCATTGCTTAAAAGGGACACATTATGGAAAATTGGCTTTTCAATATCTTGTATACAAATAGCCAGGAGTGGCCTACCCACTAGTGTAAAATTATACAGCCAAGTAAATATTTTGTGATTCGCTTCTTTTCCAAAAAACGATCTATGCGGGCGCTGTTTTATATGCACAGGGATACCTTGGCTTACGAACTTAATTGCTTCCCAGACAGAGCGTGTAAGGTGAAGTGTGTATCCCGAAAAATTATTTCCCATAGAAAACCATTAAAATGAGAATAATCCGTTCAAAATATACCTTTATCACTGCACCACGATTTACCCGCCCGTTACTTGACAGGTAGGCTGTTGTATTGACCCACCAAAATAAAACCTTTTTAAAATAAAAATGAAAATTACTTTAAAATTTTGGTAGTTGCATTCTGATCGCCAATAGAAAATGCTGCTGAGGAACTTTAAACAAAAATCCACCATGTCACAGAGATTCGGCATAGTCGAGTGCAAAAGCTCATACCACCCAAGTCAAGTATGTAAAACAGTAACAACATATAAGTAGCGTTTATTATCTCATGTAAATTCGAAGCCTCCAGCATACTGTATGTGGATGATGTACAGAAATACCCGCGTTGGCAGGCGGGGCTTGCTGGGAGTGAGTATTCAGTGTGTGTGTATTTTGTGTGTCGGTGTGCGTGTGTGTGTATATGCGTGTGTGTATGTGGTGAGGCTGTTACGCAGACCTCACAAAAACATTGAAACGGGAATGTGTGTGTGTGTGTCTGTATGTTTATGTGTGTGCGTGTGCATGTGTGTGTGCGTATGTGTGTGTGTATGTGTATATGCGTGTGCACACGTTTGTGTGTATGTGCGTGTGGCTGTTACCTGGATCTCACAAAAACATTGTAACAGGAATGTGTGCGTGTGCATTGGTGTGTGTGTGTGTGTGTGTGTGTGTGTGTGTGTGTGTGTGTGTGTGTGTGTGTGTGTGTGTGTGTGTGTGTGTGTGTGTGTGTGTGTGTGTGTGTATGGCTGTTATTTATTTCGCTTGCCCTCGGGTGCTGGCAAGTCATGCTCCAGCCCCGCCTCCTCCTCGCATTTTGTGTTCGGCAGAGGTAATTAGAGAACGTCCATATGTGCAATAGTTTTAATGACTCGTGTAAATGCAACGTGTAAATGTATGCTGCTTGAGGCAGCAACTTTATTGGGGCCTCCTGGTGTGTGTGCGTGTGTGTGTCTGCATAACCAAATCAACTTAATCCGCCTAAATGTTCACCCGTGGGTGGCTTTGTGCATCTGATAGTGTTGCAATCCCTACAAGCTCTCTGTTGGGACTCCTTAAAGACGACTCGGCAGCTTTTCACGTTGTTTGTCGTCTCTTCTCGCTTTTCTTCCTCCTACTCATCGGCGAGAGCCGCTGCCTACCTGTTTTTTTTTTTTTTTTTTTCTCGCCCGGCCCCGCTGATAGATGGAGAGCAAATAAATAAATAAAAGTCCGCATCTTGCTTTCCAATTTGCATTTCCATACGCTGCCAGTGGCGCTGGCGAGAGTGGATAATTGGCCTGAGAGTGGTGATGGAGAGAAAAAAACGGGGAAAAGGATGCACATCTTATTTTCGTCGAAATTTAAAAATCGGCAAACTTTTGACACTATGTTATGTGCACGTGAGTGGTGAAAAGTCTTGAGAACTTGTTGTCCGCCGTAGATTTTGTAAAAAAATAATTTATAATGGCTGCTTCAAACCTCCAGTACATGGTCATTTTTTATTTTATTTTTGGCCAACCAAAAAACCCCTACTTACTATACATAGTTATTTTTTTACCCCAACCAAAAAAAAAAATGCCTTACGATAACATGGTTGTTGTTTTTGCCCGAGAAACGCCTTATTATACGTGGTACTTTTAATTTTGGGCCCAAATAACGGCATACATGGTCGTTTTTATCTGCAAAAAAAAACACCTGACTATATACATGGTCGTTTTTTACAGCTTAAACACCTTACTATACATGGTCGTTTTTTTTGGCCCAAAAAACCCACCTTCCTATACATGGTCGTTTTTTTCGGGCTAAAAACGCCTTACTATATATACATGGTCTTTTTTTTTTCATACCCAAAAAAATGCTTTATTTTACATGGTCTTTTTTTCAGACTAAAAACGCTTTACTATACATGGTCATTTTTCCAAGCTAAAAACACCTTACTCTATATATACATGGTCAATTTTTAAGGCAAAAAAAGCCTTACTACACAGGAAATGATTGTCTTCCTGTTGAATTTCTGCCATCTGAGTCCTTGCGTTTTTATTTATTTATGTATTTTTTTTATGATTGGGATGTCCATTAAATTTGATCTGATTTTGAGAGCTGCTGAGTGCGACGTTACTGCTTCAAATCAAAATGGCTGACTGTGTTTTGAATTTTAGTAATGGGTCACTGAGACATTTTCATATGTAGACATATCTAGGAACTCTTCCCTTGAATGGTGAAACAAATTTCCCAGGTCAACATTGTCCGGAGGCTAACATTAGTGGGGGGGCTAACATTGGCGTGGGCTAACATTGTCAAGGCAGCTACTGAGTGAGAAATGATGGCTACAAAATAAAATGGCTGACATTTTATAACATGTTGTACATGTTGTACTCAGTAAGTGAGTGAGGTGAATTTTTTTTCTAGCTCTCTTTGGGAGCATCGGCTGAATAAAAAAAATATTACTGCTTTGAATCACAATGTCGAACTTTGTGTGTACTTAGTTCTTGTTGAGCTCCCTTAAATATATATTTTCAGACGAACACACGCGCTTCGGCGAAATTGGCAAAATGTCAGGCATTTTGAGGCTTTCAAAAAGCACTTTATTCCCCACGTTCAACTCGCCCAAACAACTCAGTGTCATTTTTAACACTGCTCTTCTGCACCTGAAAAGATTTACCTTCCTCTCTCCCGTTTGCAGTCACACTGCCCCCTCCCCCCTCCCTTGATAACCTCATTCCCCTCTATCTCATTCATTCTGGATCCCCATCCTCCTCCCTTCAGCGCTCTGGCCGTGTCACCCACAGCATGGCGTTAATACACCAATTAGTACTAAGAGCAGATAATGGACTATGTTGGACCGCAGGTGGGGGGGGGGGGGGGGGGGGTCAGTCCGCAACGATGCCGGTAGAAGAGGCGGTGGAGGAGGAGGTGTCTTTATTGCACGCGTTGTGTAAAAAAACGATGTGAGCAAAGTGCATGATGGGAAGAAGTGATCGAGCGGTCGCGGGGTTGCCACATAAAAGCCGAGGTGTTACACCGACGGTTTGCTGCCTCCCGTTGCTGAAATCTATTTGGCTTTGTTGGACCCTTAAACTCTCTTTTCAGCGGCTTGCTTCCCATTTCACTCCTGGAAATGCCATACAGGTTGTTCATTTTCTTTTCTCTCTCTCCGCCTTTTCTTCATCTTTCTCCTATCGACGCCTACAGGCCTCCTTCTACGCCGAATATAAAGGGCAAGAATGAAAGGCCCGAAAAGATTTCCTCGAGGGAGGCTGAGTGTGCACTAAAATGTTTTCATGTTTCTCCAACAGCCAACACAAATAGGATATTGATTCTTTTATTATGAAAATATGTCTTTGGTTATGCTTTTACAAAACATCACCATATGGAGCACCATGCTGGTATTAGTCATTATCAGAGGGGTTCCGCAGCATGTACACTGGACCTGACTGACACGGATTTGCGAATGTACGCGGGAGGGTGACGCAAAAAGATGTGTCACTGAGTCCCTCACTGCAGCAATGTTTTCCCCTGAAAGAGGACAACTTGACAGACGTGTACAGGTTTGCTCTCAACGAAATGGTGAACATTTGGAACACATCCTGGGAAAATCATACATTGATAGAAATAGCTGAAACTCTGCTGGTCTTCCATAAACTGAATAAAGTGTGGCTGTAATTTGAAATAAATAGCTTTTTAAGCAAAGCCACAATTCGTCTGTGTAAGCTCTCAGTCGTACAGGAGTGGTCCATCGATGAGAAGGTTTCTTCAGCCGTCATCTGTACAAAAGTGAAGGTTTCGGACGTTTCGCCTCGTATCCAAGAGGCTTCGTCAGCGAACTGATATGTTCGCTGACGAAGCCTCAAAAAGTGAAGGTTTCGGACGTTTCGCCTCGTATCCAAGAGGCTTCGTCAGCGAACTGATATGTTCGCTGACGAAGCCTCTTGGATAGGAGGCGAAACGTCCGAAACCTTCACTTTTGTACAGATGACGGCTGAAGAAACCTTCTCATCGACAAAGCCACAATTGAAATTTTCATGGGTACGCATCTTTTTGGGTCACCCTGCCGTTGCCTCTTGATGATATCCGAGTGAAGTTGCCGTGCTTTCTCGGCGATAATACCCTCACTCACACGGTCCCCTGCTAGCTGCTTTTCGTTAATAGAAAGCAACAGAAGTTTTTCAACCTCTTCTATTACCTGAGACCATTGCTTAGACACCCGTAGCCACACGTAGCAATGGTCGACTTAGCATACTGGTACTGGGACGCTAAGTCACACAAACGCACACCTCGTATGTGTTTTTCGATGATCTCCTTCTTCTGCTCGACCGTAATTTTCTTTTGTGTCCTTTTCGACTTAACACTAGCCTGTGGTGGGGTCTTTTTCGGTACTTCAATCAATAACAAACCACGACTGCACTCAAAGAAAGTTGGTGTGGAAAACTGGTCCGGCAGTCGCCGTGGCCATGATAGCAAAAGTACTTCACTCAATAACGAACCACGACTGCGCTCAAAGAAAGTGGGTGTGGAAAAATAGTCCGCCAGCCACCGTGGTGCGGTTCGACCGTGTGGTTTGGTGTTCTTCGGCCGAGAACTAGTCCACCATCCACCATGGCGCTGTGTGGTTTGCTTCGTCTGCCGAAAACTAGTTTATATGCCAAAATTATATTTTCGCAAATTTAATCTTCGTAAGGCGAAAAGTTCGTGAGCTAAAGCGTTCGTAAGCCGAGGTATCACTCTCTGTGTGTGAATATGTATGTATGTATGTATGTATGTATGCATGCATGCATGCATGCATGCGTCTGGTGAAAATGCACTTACATACATACATACATACATACATACATACATACATACATACATACATACATAGATGCATGCATGTATACCGATTTAGGTAAAGGGGAACGCAGCAGATATGTTTGCATACTGTACATATTGTCAACAATATATGTGTACAAAAAAATCTGATGTTTAATTAATTTAATTGATATATATATATATATATATATATATATATATATATATATATATATACCACCAACACCTATATATATATATATATATATATATATATATATATATATATATATATATATATATATATGTATATATATTGGTGTTGAACGTATTTTCCGCAATATAAGACCCACTTTAAAGCCTTCAGGATCATACGGCTGATACCAATGCACCTTATATATGGAATAAAACCTTTTTAAATATGTCATTCATTGAAGGTGTGCTTAATAGTCTGGAAAATAAGTTTATTTATTTATGTATTGATTTGTTATTTATATTATTTATTTATTCAACATATTTGCCATTTGGTGCTTCAGGAAATAATTTTTCCAATCTGCAAAACAAGAAGAAGAACTGCCTGGTGAAAATAGAAGCGATTTGGCAAAGGTGTTGTGTAAACAGCGGCGCTGGAATAAACACAAACCCCCTACTCGAAGAAATTGACAATCATCAAACATGATAAATTAAAATATGGCCGCCGTCGCTGGCCTTCATTGACTTTAAAAGACAAAAACAAGCGATGCTCCGTTAAAGAAGATGGAAGACGAGCGAATGAGAATAATTAGTTTGAGAATGCAGACGCGGTGTAAGATTGCGCGATAAAAACTGCGACAATGAAAAAAAACACAGCGACTTTCTTATCTTGAGATTTTCTTTCATTTTTCCAGCGCCATGCTTGTGTATTTTTTTAATCAAGTGCCATCTGCACAAAAGCAGCAAAAACTTATTATGATGTGACAATTGAAGGCCATTTTGAATCTGACTGTAATTCACGGAGGTGTCTATCAATGCCCAAAGCCTGTTTACATGAGGCACTGTGAAATATAATATCCTCTTACAATATTAATATCGGAGATTCAAAATAATAGTTGTGCCCATACTGTAGATGGACAATCCGAACGGTCCGGATGAATTGATAATGATATTTGAAGCCGCTGACCTTTATTGTGGAAAAGGTTTTGTTGACTAGCTTAAAAATGTCAACGTTCAATTTATTTTGTGATCGATCCGGCTCGCCTCCTTCTGTGAAGTTGGTCTTCTTTGTTTTGCCCGTTCGTATCTGATGACTTTTTTTTGAAAGTGCACATGCTCATACTTGGATGAGAAACTTTTGAGTGAATTTGATGCTGATTAAAATCAAGCTGCATTTAAAGGACAACCGACACCATTTTTTTGTTTTCTAATTGACATCAGAAAAAAAACGTTTTATAGCATTTAAAACACGCCCAAAGGGAATTTTCAATTTGCATATCTTTTTTTCAAAAAAGTTCCTGTTTCGGTCTGGAACATGTCAGAAAATTGTTCAAAAAGCTTGATAATTTTTTTTCCTCCCACTCTAACAGCAAACATTTGCTTACATTTTATTTTGATTCATCACACATAATGATAATTCCTCTTCAGTGGAAGATGATCACAAATGGAATATTTGGTGTTGACTATAAGATCATCACATGTGTGACTTCCAGTGATGCCTGTCTGCAAATACAAACATCTTCATCACCAATATGTTTCACATGATATCATATAGATTTGCTGTCAGTTGCGAGAATGCCGGCTATCCAGCTTTGGCGGAGAATGCGACATGTCGCAAGGTTTGCAATTGTGTCGTCTTTCAAACCGGAACAATCGCGTCAGAATGCTGTTGTCACTGTTGTTGTTGCTAAGAGACCACAGGCGGGGATGTACAAGCTGCAGTGAATAGATTCAGCCTGGGATCGAACCACCTGGTCCGCAGGGGTTTACCCCACCTGGAGTCTCGCCTGAGCTCATACACGCACACGCACACACACACACGCAAACACGCACACACACACACAGAATTTCGAACTCTGGCCAGTGGACTCGCGCACTTGCATTTGAATGCATTTATACACACATTGTAACACACACACACACACACACACACACACACATAAACACCCACAAAACACACTCACACACAAACAAACACACAATTGCAAACTCTGGCAAGCAGACTCTCACACTTGCATTCTACTACATTTACACACACATAGTAACACACACACACACACACACACACATTGTAACACGCACAAACACATACACATGTAAACACAGACAAAACATACACGACACAAACACACAATTCCAAACTCTTAGGCAAGCGAACTCATGCACTTGCATTCTAATACATTTACACATAAAACACACACACACACACAAAACACACATGCACACTAACACACGATTGCAAACTCTTTGGCAGGCAGTCTCATGCACTTGCATTCTAATACATATATTTACACACACATAAAACACACACACACACACACACAATAGCAAACTGTGGCGAGCAAACTAACGCACTTCCATTCTAATGCATTTACACACACATTGTAAGACACACACACACACACACATACAATTGCCAACACTTTGGCAAGCGGTCTCACACACTTGCATTCTAATACATTTAAACACACAAATTGTAACACACAGACACACAAACACACCAAAAATACCTCATAAATAAAAGTGAATGCGTGTGCGTGTGCCCGTGTATGTGTGTGCGCACATGTGTGTGTGTCTGTGTGCTCCAAAGCACAATGCACAACTCATTTATTGAGTCAGGCAGCCCATGAAGGTCAATTGAGAGGATTTGAGAGCAGAGGGTACACTGACTCAAGTATGAAGTTCAATCCCATTACGACAGCCGACTGTTTGCCGTCGTGTTAGAACCCGAAAGAAAAACGAGCAAACACAAAAACAACAAAACCAAAATGCAGCTGATTCTTCTTTTTTGATGAATCCATCTGCCAGCGCAACCTCTCCTGTGTTTTGTTTGTTTTGCGACCAATCGCGGCTGTTTGTCCTAACCTATGGGCTCTGTTTGTACAAGGTTATTGTAGCGCGCGGTGGCAGTAGGAAGGAGGGGTAGGTGGTCGGGGAGTGTGTGTGGGGGGTGGGGTGTGTGCTTAATTCAGTCCTTTGCTGTTGTCCCCGCTGTGTATAAGTGTAGTGGCAATTGTAATGTATGACCCCGCTGTAAAGTGCTGAGTAAGAGTCCGCATGCAGCAGCTTCGCATGCACGCTAACACGCACGGAGCCTCCGAGTACGCATCACCCGCTGACTCACATGCGCCCCCCCATCAATCCCTGACCTCCGCCCCCCACCAAAATAGCAGAGGTAAAGGGCTTTCACTTGTTTTTTTTCCCCTCACCTGCAGACATGAAGTACCAAACTAGTTTATTATGACACCTGCTCCTTAGTCACTTAAACAGATCTGTTACTGTAAAGGCAACAAAACACTCCCTTAATGTTAATGTACAAGAAATTCCTTCAAATTAAACTTCCCATCCAATTTTGTGTTTTAGTTACGCCCCTTTATGAATAAATCATGCTGCCACTGCCACAGCCAGTAATAGTCTTGCTTTGTTTCCAAAGCTGATGCTAGCTTAGTTGTGCAAACACAAGTATAAATGCTTCAAATTAAATATCAGTCATGCAGAGTGACTCCTGTATTTTCCGTTGACTTTGCACTTTTCTTTTGCCCCCTAGTTTGTACATGATAGAGAATAGACCGAATAGAAGTTATCATGTTTAAAATGTCCATCTTGTGGAGTTCTTGGTTGGCCAGTTTGATGTGAACAGACCCAGGTTGTTATGCAAAGGGAATATTTGGTATGCGCCTGTACGAGAAGAGCTCATTAGCCAGGTAACAAATATATCAGTTCATGGAAAGGCCATCTATTAAAATGTCTACGTTCTGTTGGTTTATGGACGTTGGTGCTTGTACCAGTGGACAACTTGGACGGATATCCATAGGACGTCCAGGGGCGTGGTAGCCTGTTTCACGCTCGATTGTGATCAAGACAGTGATTACCATGGAAACAGACGGCTCTTGTGATTGACATTAGCCTTTTTATCTGGGCACGCTAGCAACTCTTCAGCTATTTGCAACTGGATGGGTCAGGAAACATATTACCTATCTAGCTAGCAAGCTATCTATTAGTTATCTAGCTAGCTCTTAGCAATATAGCTAGCTAGCTATTTTAGTCAGGTAACATATTAGCTATCTAGTTAGCTAGCTATATAGCATTCTGTTAGCTATCTAGCTTGTTTTCTATCTAGTTTAGTTACTTCTGGGTTGAGTGAACGCAGGCGCGTGTGGCTGCCGCTGCTCAACCGCAGAAAAACTACTCCTGTCACTGTAAAGTGACCTTGAGAGTTTTGAAAGGCGCTTAGAAATGAAATGGAGTATTATTATTATTCAAATAATAAGGCTGTTTTACTAATGTATCACTTGAATTTGCATAGACTATCACCTGACACCTGACCTCAGGAGGTCAGGTGTCAATTGAGAAGTGGCACAGAGTCAGTTGAGAGGTGGCCCACAGTGGCTTCATGAAAAATGTGCTTCCTGCTGGCAGTAAAGGACAATCTTCTGTTTGAGCCTTTGTTCAAACTGTCCAAGCAAACATCTCTGACAGGTCATTAATATTCCAAAGTTTGTTATTTTTCACGTTTTTTTGGATATGTCATTATTATTGTATCTGTGTTGAGCGAGGGTGCCATATGACTGTCAAGGATTGCATGGTAGTGATGGTAGTGGATCCCAAAAAAGCAGGCAGGAGGGAGCAGCAGGGTGTAATTGACAAATTGTATTAACTAAAATCAGCAGGGACAAAATCTGACAGGGTGAAGCAAATACATACAATGTCCTGACAACGAATGGTCGTGCCGGGAGTCCTTTTAACTGCCACTCATTGGAACGACCAACGCAGGTGCAGGCGGGGCCGACCGCCACCCGTTGTTCGCCAACCAGATCGTGACAATGTCAGTTTCCTGCTCTTCATCAGATCTCTTGAATCCAAAATGTAATCAAATCAAAAGTACCTTCCATTTCGGTGCAAGTGACTCTGGACTTGCATTGGACCATTTCTCCTCTTTCGTAAAGACGATTCAAGTATGTCTCGTGTGTTGGTTCGCCACTTCCAATGGGTTATTTCGTTAGCCAACTAGTAGTCACTCTGTGATACAAGCAATTTGCATTATTCACCCATCCACTGGAAGAAGTGCCAAAGTTTGTTGCTGTGCGGTGCCTGTGAGTTTCATCATATTTGTTTATGTCTGCTTGTGCATTTTTTAGTCAAGTTTCACACCAGATCTATAAACTTGGAGACACGTAAATATGCATCCTTTAACATGCTTTGTCATTTTCCCCATTGAGATAGAAAATAACATGTGGATGCCATACCTGTCAACCTTGGTTAATAGCTGCCCTTATAAATCCTGGAAAGTCCTGTATAAAAGTTGGTGTATGCCGTACATTATTTTGAATGATAAAAAACGCTAACACAAGCGGAAATGCAGACAGCTTATCGTGCATGTGCATCGTGCATCCACCCTACCGTAGGCAGTGAAAGAAAATACGATTGAGGATTATCTTTTCTGGTTTGCCGTGACAATTGTAGCGATCTGTGGCAACATTGTAGTTGGCTACTCGCAGTTGAGATGAACTGGATTTGAGCCAAAATGGTCTTTGTAAGATTGGTTCACATTTTGTTACCGTATAAAAGTTGTAGTACACCTGGCACTATTTGAAATGATAAAAAAACTTATAAAATACGAGGAAAACGTATAAATTGACAGGTAATGGATGTGCCAATGCATTCCAGTTTTGTTGACTTAGTGTGTGGCATCGCAAGATGGTTGCCGGTAGCTTCACTTTTCACTATTGTGAATACCATCGCTTTTTTTAATACTACTATACTACTACATATACCAGGGATGTTCACTTCTAGCGCTCAAGGGCCCCTCTCGTGTCTAGTTTAGATGTTTTTTCTCATTCAGCACATCTGATTCAAAATGATTAGCTCATTAGCATGCTGTGTCGAAGCCTGAAAAAAAGATTCCCTCAGAACCTTTTTTAATTTTCAAATATTGAATTGCTTTTTTTGTAGATGACAAAAGCACATATTACTTATTCCCAGAAAAAAATATTACATTCTATCATAAATGTTTGTTTGTCATGAGAGCGGAAGTGTCACGTAGAGTTTCCTTATATGGACATTGGGGGGCGTTTCTCAACTATAAACGAGGCAACAAAATGGTGTCAGCTTCTAAACAACCCGATGAGGAAGTGCACTGGTTCAAAAGCAGCTTTGTGGATGTTTTTTTTCAAGTGCCCGTGTGTTTGTGCGAGCTGTCTGTCGACTGCCCCGGGGGGTGGAGATAGAGGGAGGGTTAAAAAAGAAACCCACGAGTGTGTGCGTCAGCGCGCAGCGTTTCGGCGCTTGAGGGAGCGAGCGAGAGACGACCGTGCACACGACTCGTCCTTCCTCGCTCTCCTGCACGATTTGCCTCCTCATCGCCTCTCATTTGAGGCTGCGAGCGGCCGAGGGCATCACTTACGCGCTCCGGAACCAAGGACATTTCCACAGAAAAAAAAATAATAATACAAAACAAAAAAGACCAACTTGTGTTTTGCGTGTGGCGTTTTCCTGCGAATATTTTCATGTAATTTTCCGAAGCGGGACCATGCTGCCGTTGTTTATTTATTTTGATGCAACCACACGGGAGCGTTTTAATCAGTGAGGAGAAAACAACCTTTTCCCGAAACTACCTTTTTTTAATTTGACTTTTTTTAAAATATCGTTTTTTTTGGAGGTGGGACAATGGTGTTTTGCCTTTAAGACAGCAGGGGAGCAATGCCTTTTTAATTCGTATGCATCCTCACGAAGGTGGCACCCAGAAGAGAAGGAGAGAGGAAGAAGAAACCTGCAAGAAAGTGAGGCGGGACGCCAGAATGAATGAATGAATGAATGAATCTACGAATGAATGAACCACAATCCGCTTCCCCATCAAAAGCACATTGCACGACGAGAGGTAGGAACCCTCCTTCATTCTTGACATTTACAATTGACATATGTGCCACCTTGCATCACCCGCATTCCGTTTGGGTGTGAGATTTGTGAGGATTTTAGTCACATTATATATGGATTTACATATGCATCCTTGTTTCGCACAGCTGGGCGTGTTTTTCTTTTTTTCTTATTTTTATATTAATGCAATTAAAAAAAATGACAAGCATGTATGGAGTAGTTGACAGTTACTAGCCCACCCCCCCTCTCATTTCTCAAAAGGTGCTTTTGAATTTACTGTACAAGGACCCCTGAATGTAAACTGAACTGCACACAACACCCTGTACAGAATATACCATTAATCCTCCACCTTGTCAAATCCTGAACTGTGGGGCACTTGGGGGTGGGGGTGGTCGGGGTGGTAGGATGGATGGATAGAAAGATAGAAAAGAGGAGGGCAACAAGAGTCCTTGACAAATGTCCCTCCAGCAAATGGAGTCCTTCTTGAATTTTCCTTTTAAACTTTAACAAAGTAATTGAAAATGAAAGCAAGGCTGACAAATGTCTTGTTTGGCTGCAGCATAGAGATGGGGGGGGAGTGGGGGGCAAACGGGACCCCTGTCCCCTCCTCCTCCTTCTTCTTCCTCGCTGTAATTAAACATTTCATTCCGGGGTTCATATGGTGTAGCTATGCTGATCTAATTCCCCCGCATAATAAAACATGTAATAAAAACAAAAAAAAAGGCACAAGGCAGCCCACGCTGTTGGTACGCCGGAAGAAATTAAACCTTTTGTCTTTGCGTTGTTGTTGTTGTCATAAAATTGAAACAGCGGTGGCTCGGAAAATAAAGGGGGGGGGGGCTTGTTGTTGTTTTTCTTTTTCCTTGCCGGTAAGCCTTTTGCTCATTTCAGCAGTATGCATTGTGTTTGTTCGTGACAATTTCAGGTCCTGAAATTGGCATGTCTATTCCTAGTTGGCGGGGGGAGGGGGGGGGGGGGGGTTAAATAAAATTCAAATTCTTCAGGTGGCAGAAAAGGAAAAAAATAGCAATATTGGAACTGTCTGATGTCGTTATCTACCCCGGTGAAGAAGCCAGACTCGGAATTGGTTTACTGCCGAACCCGCCCTCCATGGGAAGACAGAGGGATTTATCCCCCCCTCACCTTCACCCCCACACATTCACACTCTCTTCTTGTCTGTGCGTCACATCGCTATAAAAAAAAAACAATTCTCGCCTCTCGCTGGCTTGAATAATATTCATACATTAGCATGCCATTAATGGCCGTCAGACTTTTTAATAAGTCAGCGACTGTAATTAGATTTATTGCAGTTCACAATCGGAACGCCGTGTTGCTGTGGGTCACACTGGGGAAGATATATACAATGTGTATACAGTATAAATGCATATGTATTTTTGCTTATCTGCTAAATTCATTTGCTGGCTCTCCTTCTCCGCTCATGCATGGGTGAACAAGCAGCATGCAAATGGCAGATGCGCACACATGCATTTTTAATTTTTTTTTTATGCATACATAAATGAAGCTAAAATGTCCCAAAAGTGAATCCTCTTCTAATTTCCTTTGCATGCCACTTCTTCAATATGCATGCAGTCCCTACAGCTCTTTTAAACAAGGCTCCCTCGATGAATATGCTAATAGGGGAAAAAATAAGAATGACAGCCATTAATATGAATTTCAAAAAGTGACCCATGACGTTGAATTTCTTCTCCTTTTTTTTTACTTCTCTTCCAAGCAAACAACGTGGTAAAAGTGATTTGTAGAAATGTGAGATTTTGAAAGACATCATCGTTGATTAAAATCAGTTTTATTAAAAAAAATAAGTAAACAAAAATGGTTTTCGTCACACTTTTGTTAGGAAGCAGTCAAGGAGGGCTCAGCGAGTAGTTTAATTAAAGATATCATAACACCTTGCGGTGGTGAAAATACGCAGTCCATCTGTGTTGCGGTTTGATTTATTATTATTATTATTATTATTTTTGTGTGTGTGTAAATCTCACAGTCTCATTCACGGCAACTGGCAAGCAAAATGTCACTTCATAACTCTTTGTTGTACATTTACAATGGAGACATTTTTTTTCACTGTTTCCCACTCGACTTCCATAAAAGTACTGCAATGTGTGCCATTTCATGTTTTGCTAGCTGCTTTGAATCCCGATAGCCCAAAGCAAATAGTAAACTCTTGTTTTTTTCATTTTGTTTTTTTTTTCTTGCTATCCGATTATGGCAAAGAGCCTCTCTCCAGCTGACCTCACGTCCTCCCAGCTAGCGCAGGAAGTTGTTTTTGATAATCATGTCCGTGCCCCTCTATTGATTCTCTATACTTTTGAAGATAGTTTGCAATTATAATCCATTCATACAAAAAAAAAACACCTTTCACCAGATTTGATTTTTTTTCTAAATAAGAATGATTTTGTCATCCAAGGGAAACTGGCTTTTATGA
>NC_142750.1:5745000-5775000 GCF_051943395.1 Hippocampus bargibanti | reverse complement strand
TAAAGATGATTCTGATTCTGAAATAGTTAATTTTTCTACTTAATTAAATTAATTAAATTTAACTTAATTAAAGTTAGTCAATTTAATTCTACGATCCATTTCCAGATGATGAACACATTAATGGACATTGTAAAATTTAGCATATCGCGAAACAGACCCCTGCAGCCAATGTTG
Source organism: Hippocampus bargibanti (assembly GCF_051943395.1). Taxonomy (NCBI): domain Eukaryota; kingdom Metazoa; phylum Chordata; class Actinopteri; order Syngnathiformes; family Syngnathidae; genus Hippocampus; species Hippocampus bargibanti. Next base: position 5,774,826 of record NC_142750.1, on the reverse strand, counting down.
TTATAGCATTTTTTTAATTTTACTATTTCATGATTCATTTTGTGTTTGGGAGCCTTTTACTGAGCGAGTTGCTTGTTCTGTAGCCACAAAGGGACATAAGTCTTCTTGTGCCGGTCCCAAGCCCAGATAAATACAGAGGGTTGTGTCAGGAAGGGCATCCGACGTAAAAGCTTGGCCAAAACAAACATGCGGATCAAACCTCTGAAGATCGAGGACACTGATTCGCTGTGGCGACCCCGTGAAGGGAAAAGCCGAAAGGAAAAGAAGAAGAAGATCCATTTCTAGTCGAAAATGATTTGCATTGCATTGACTTACATTGTGCAATCGTCCCTAATATTCTGGCCAGTAAGTCTCATGCCAAAAAAAAAAGCTTTTTCCAACCACTAGATGGAGCCCTTTCCATGAATTGATTGAGTGAGTGAGTACACGTTTTGGACTCTCAGTGAAAGCAATATTTTCATCGGAACAAAAACTTTGACAGTACAAAAACAACTACAAAAAATGCACATTTTCCAATTTTTTTCTGAATTTAAACGTTTGGGAAATGATCCTCAAATGATGCTTTCCACTATAATGAATGCAGTTTCGTTTTTTTTTTGTTTTTTTTGGGGGGGGGGCTGTTTACCGTGACTCGATGGTGGTGGCAGCTGCATCCTCCTGGGTGGCGCTCAATGTGGGAAGGCACCTCACCTAATAAAAAAAAAAAAGTTGAGAGAGACTGCAGTTGAGAAACGAGACGTCACCCATCTCCCCTCCTCCCTGACCCCACCACCCCCTCCCAACTTAAAGAGGCGCGCCGGCCAACGCGGCTCGGACTTTCTCTTTTTGGGTAGAATCAGCGCGATGAAGAGCAGAACCGAGCCGGCATCATGCGCTCCAGGCTCCCGCGGACCGCCTGCTTACTGCGCCTCGTTACACTCTGCATCCTCCTGTCGCACGGCGCAGCTTATTTTGGGTCAGCAAAACTTTTTGTTTTCACGTCAAACTTGAGAAGGATCAATAAATGCACGTGTTAATTGTGATTAGGCACTTTGTTGTTGCTGTTTTGGTTGTTAGATGTTGTTTTAGCATTTAGCGTTACAATTTGGTGCGTTCAATTTTATCGTAACATTTGCTGTCTGGTAGTAACCCGTTAATGATTGAGAGATGAGTTTAATTTCAATATTATTTACTTTGATAATAGGTGAAGAGATAACTTTTGTTGGGAATTGGTCACAAAAATATTAGTGACATGGGTTGTTGTAAGTGTACTTTTTACAAGTTTACATTTTAAAAGAAACACTTAATTCAGTACATGTTGCATTTGTGGTATGTATTATTGCATTAAATATTCAACTTTTTTCCTGTTTTAAATATTTGAAAGCATTTTAATCATGTAATGTTCAACACTGATGGCACTAGTTATGTAATAATCCTAAATGTTTTCGTATTTTTATTACAAAATAATAATCATGCATGATTAAAATAGTACATTTATTAAAATAGTAAATTCACTATGTGAAGTTGAAAAATATTTGAACTTAATTTATTATATGATTCTGATATACTGATTAGCTTGAGATTTAAAAACATTTTAAAATGTTATCAATCAGTGACTTTTATCAAAAGATTGATTTCAAAGCTTTTTAAATGAAAATATTTAATCACAATGACACTGATTCAAAGTGGTATATTACATTCTAAAATTGTTATTTTTTTATTACAGCAATGTAACCATTTTACAAATTTAATTGAATGCCATTGCTTAAAATTACGATAGGATGGCTAATTTAATAATGTAATCTATGTTGCTCTTGTTAAAGCGCTATATACATCAATATGTATTTTATTTTATTGTATGGTATGTAACTTTACAGAACAATATTAGTTTATTATACTGATACAAAAAGTATGCTGTAATGAAGAATATGTTAGACAATACAATACATCCTAATTTATATGGCGCTTTCACAACAGCTGCAGCTGTAACAAAACGCTTATATATAATAATAAAAATAATAAACACAAAAATAATAAATAATAAAACACAACAGGAACATATAAACATGGACAGTTGTGCTATCGTAATGACTTTCCCCATGTACTCTATGATGTTTCAGGATAAGACAAACACTAATACATAAAGCAGTTCTACATGAAAGCCTCCTTTTCACCAGTGGATCACCAGTTATAAATACTTCTATTTCTAAACTGAACCTTTTTCTTTTTTTTGCATTTCTTTTTTCATATTAAGTGACCATTTGTTAGTATAGTAAAATATTTGCACAAACATACCAGTGTAAGTAATTCAGCTTTTAAAATGTGTGGGTATTTTATTGTCATTAATTTTGATTATTTGATGGTGTCCACGTCTAGACTGACAGGGCGTGAGCCCCTGGTCTTCCTGCCAGGTCACTTCTCCAACGAACCGGCGACGAGCAAGGCCCACCTGAAGCAGTGCGAGCAGATGGTTCTGTCTCGGCGGCAGAAAAGACTGTGTCGACGCGAACCCGGCTTGGCCGAGACGTTGCGCGAGTCGGTGCGCCTCAGCTTGCTCGAGTGCCGTTACCAGTTCCGCAACGAGCGCTGGAATTGCAGCCTGGATGGTCGGGGGAGTCTCCTGAAGAGAGGTAGGACCCGGAGTGGGGGTAGTGGGGGGGGCAAGGTTAGTGCGGGGGAGGGGGTTTCAAACCTGTGACCTCGGGAGAGTGTTACGGTGTCTCTTTCTTCCCATCACTCACAGAGATAGACGGCATCTAAAGAGAGAGAGAAAGAATAAATGAGCCACTCTAGTAAGAATTCATACGTGCTAGGTGGGCCTCAGTTTTAAGACCCCGGTGGTGTCATGAGAAACCGATTTGAATCAGGCTTTGACATAATATTAGTGAGTTTAGAGCGTATGTTTACACCACCAGAAAGCCAATCAATTTGTTGGAAAATCATTAACTCATTCACTGCCAGACGTGCAAAAATGTGTCCACTCCAGTGCCAGGGTTTTTGTCATTTTCACCCAAATTGCATGACCCACAGAATATTGAGTTTTAGGACTACAGTACATAAACATTCAACGCAGCGTAAGAAATGTTAAACTGTCTTCTTTCATCAGAAAAAAAAGAGTTAATTCCTAAGTTAGAAGGGTCTGGAGTTATCTGAGCTTGAAATGGGGGCAGTTGTCCAAAATACAATGCAATACAGACATATTGGTTTATACAGCGCTTTAACAACAGCTGAAGCTGTAACAAAGCGCTAACATGGAAAAAATGGAAATGCTGCCCCTTCGTGGAAGGGAAAAAAACATTGCCAGAGGTTTGACCAGCGCTTTTTCGGCACCCCAGCAAGAAAAATCTAAATCCGAGCAAATTCGGGAATGGCGCTCTACGTCATATTTTCAATTCCCGAAAAAACTCGGGGATGGCAGTGAATGAGTTAATCACCACAATTAAAAGACCGTGATATTTGACTTTTCAAATTCTACATACACATGATCTCCTTTATGTGTTTACATGACTTTGGCAGTATGATTCACTCCATTTCAGAAAAAGAGCTTCTCGGTTAACCGATCAATTGGTATTCACTTTGAGTCAAAAAAGAAAATGTTCTTGCAGCTGCGAGTTGAAGCTGGCATGAAAAACAGTGGCGGTACATCTGCATATCGACATGTTGGTTAGATGAAGAGGTCAGCAAAGGAAGTAATGAGGGAGTGAGGATGCCAACAAATGGCGGTGGCAGCGGTGGCGGAGACTTCTGAAAACTTGTGTGGCTATTTTTATCTGCCAGGAAAAGCTCTCAATTCCCAGAGGAAAAGGGTGGCGCAATTGGCCGCTTTCATGTGGGAAAAGGCTGCGTCCTAGTCAAAATAATAATTAATTGGATCAAAATAGGCACACCGACCTGATAGCTCGGGGGCGACGTAAATAACACAGTGTGACACGGGGGATCGGGGCGAGAGGAGGATGACACCATGACATGACAACACAGTCAACGCTTTGTAAACAATTGGGCTCGCTAAGCTAATTCAAGGGCATTTTAGCTTTAATGTAAAAGACAAAAATATTTCTTAGTTATTGTGTGAGGTTTGATTCGCAATCAGTAGCGCAAAGGAACAAAAACACAAAACTGTTAGCTGGAAAGTCTCCAGTAAATCAAAGCTAAAACTAAATATTTAATACAGTATTTTCATTTTAGGAAGGCGCACTCAATGTATTTAACAAGTTGGTTAATTCGTTAGAGCTCCTTTCGGATCATATTTGGACTAAATCTAGTTTATTTGCCAGTATGAAGGCGAGCTCGTCCGTTGTAGCCGATACTCATTAAGTTTAGCACCTAGCATTGCCTTGACAGATTCCACTATGTGACCGCTAGACAAGATTGACTTAGTACCAAAAACATGTAGCTTAACGACGACATATGCTAGCTAGCCACAGAGCTACACTGTATTCCTAAAAAAAAAACGCTTTGTTGTAGTCGCAGCTGTTGTGATAATACGATCTAAAGTTGTATACTATTGTCTATTGTTTAAGACAGTAACAGTATACTTCCTGACCTCGAGGTAATCCAGTATGCACCTTAAAATCAGGATCCCGCATGGAGAAATCACGAAAAACGTGGAGCATTACACCCCTAACACACTTATGTCAAAGTCAAGGCCCCGGGGACAAATCTGGTCCGCCACATCATTTTATTCGGCCCGCGAAAGCAAATCAAACTTGTGAAATTCCATAATCCTTGCTAAAGTCTTAACCAAAATTTCAAATTGTCCCATATAAACCTTAATAAGTAATTATTTTTTTACTTAAAATTTGAAACTAGTCGTTCATCAATTTGTTGTACAATATGTAATATGTGAAGGGGATTAAACTTTCTAATGTCTTCCCAAAATTCACTCTGAGAGGAAACCATAACTACAATATGGCCCGCTGCAAAAAATGAGTTTGACACACTTGCCCAAACAGAACCAAATGGATTTTTAGTAAGATTATGTTTACGCTGTGACTCGCTGCGAGGCATAATATAGCCGTAACATTTCCGAGGATGGTTACTATGCAACTCATGTGGCAACTTGGGTCGACTATTGCAAAACAAGAAAAGTCATCAAGTTCCAAACTGGCCATTACCCATACATACTGTTTTGATTTAAGCTTTTTGTTTGTTTGTTTTTTTACACAGACGCAAGATGAACAAGTTAAACAACACAAATTCCAAACGATTCTTCTCACCTTGTCTAGCTAGTCTCATCATTCCTGTGTGTTTACACTGCTTGTTTTTACTATTTTCCAAACACAGCTGATAACAGAGACCGGTGGATTTGACAACATTGCCTAACATTTTGTTTGGAAATGTGAGACACTCTTTCAATTAGTATTTTGCTGCTTTCGCGTTTCAATTCTTATTTTTGAGCAATCTCGATGTAATTTTTTTTAGTGTGAGGTCTCGGAAATGAGTAGGGTACAGAATGCCATCTTGATCCAAGCCAAAGGTTCCCTCACTTTGTCTCCTTTTTGTAGTTCCAATCAGACTTTATGACATATCTTTAAAAAGTCATTCTTTAGAGTTATTTTCAATAAAGAACCAACCTCCCCAGAAAAAAAATAACTACAGTAAAGTCTCGTTATATCGATATCGGATATATCGATAGTCCCGGTTATATCGATACTATTTCTATGCACGCACAGAGAAAATTACATGCAAACAGGGTCGGATATATCGATAGTCCCGGTTATATCGATATTTTTTCGGACTCCCTTGAATATCGATATAACGAGACTTTACTGTATTAGAAATAGGGAGTAACAAAAATTCAGTCAATCTTTCAATCACCGTTCATTGTATGTCAGTACCAAAGGCAACCAAAGGACAATGGCTCTGGGCACTTAATTTGATGAAAGAGCCGACAATAACAGACATTTACTCCATTTCAATAAAAAAACAGAAACACCCTCAGCTGAATATGGCCTTGCACCATCTCAACCAGTGGTTCTTAATCTTGTTGTAGGCACCAGTTTCATATGCTCATTCACCAAACTCTTCGTCCAATGACTGTGCCTATTAACTGCAGTCAAGACTGAGGGGTGGACCTCTGTGGCGGAGAACCCACCGAACCCCTGAGACCGGCTAACCGAACCCCTAGGGTTTGATCGAACTCAGGTTAAGAAGCACTGATCTAAACCTTTTCACTCTGTTTCATTACAGCCTTTAAAGAGACGGCCTTTCTCCTGGCGGTTTCGTCGGCGGCGTTGACCCACGCCCTCGCCAAGGCATGCAGTTCGGGCCGCATGGAGCGCTGCACCTGCGACGACTCGCCCGGTATTCAACACCGGGAGGCGTGGCAGTGGGGGGTGTGCGGCGACAATCTCAAATACAGCAACAAGTTCCTCAAGAGGTTCCTGAGCCAGAAGAGGGTCAGCAAGGACTTGAGAGCTCAGGTGGACGCCCACAACATTAATCTGGGAATACGAGTGAGTACACGGTGACCCCCCCCAAAGAAAAAACGATTTTTCTTGCTCTTAAATTATTCACTGGCAGGCGATGTGCAAAAATGTGTCCACTCCAGTGCCAGGGTTATTGTCATTTTCACTCAAATTCCAGGACCCACAGGATATTGAGTTGTAGTACTACATAAATATTCAATGCAGAGTAAGAAATCTTAGTCGCTCTTATTTAATCAGAAAAACAGTTAATTCCTAAATGATAAGGATCTGGAGTTATCTGAGCTTGAAATGGGGGTGGATGTCCAAAATAATTCAATTCTTACATATTGATTAATGTAGCGCTTTAACAACAGCTGAAGCTGTAATAAAGCGCTAACATGGACAAAAGGCAAATGCTGCCCCCTCGGGGAAGGGAAAAACATTGCCAGAGGTCTGACCGGCGCTCTATCGGCCAAATAAATTCAGGAATGGGAGCGAATGAATTAATCTACCTGCACCATGAGAAGGTACCCATCTTGGTTTTAGGTTAGTAGATGAGAGTCTGAGCCAGGTGTTTGTTCCCAGACATGACGAAGCTTGCATGGCGGGCCGACTACAAATTAAAGGTCCCATATAGCACAGGGCACGATTATAACCGCGGCCTCTTTTTTTTAATATACGAGCAACCATTTTCCCCCCCTTGTACTAAATCACTGCACTCACCATAAATCCGGGCTAATGTTGGTAACCACCACTGTGGCGCTCTGAGGTAGACAAAAAAAAAACGCCTGGGGGGTCTTTCACCCTAGAAACCAAAACAAAAAAACAGGAAGAAGTCATGGCGGCTAACTTATCTGGGTTGACTGTTTTCCTCACTTTACACCAATGTGAGGTCTGACAAGAAAGCATCCCAACCACCCATCTCTCAGTAATAGTACTCAGAAGCCCCCTGAGGGGGTTCATACCTGCAGAGGGAGGACCTAAGCAGAACTTTTCAACCCCAAAATACCCCGAGGCATGTCGGACTAACCCTCTGTGCTATCTGACCTGTCTCTGGCCCTCGCCAAGGTTGATGGCTGAGTGATGGCGCAAACAAATCAGAGGTAAAACCTCTTAAGTTCTAGTTTTTGGAGGCCGGTTGGTTGAAGTTGGTTGCATGAGTCGGCGAGGAAAGAGAAGCTGAAAGATTCCAGAATTTTCACCCCGGGTCCTACCATGCCTCGGGTATGCAAGGCAGACGGTACTAGTCGCAACAGAACCTGAGCTGTCCGACTGAGGGATGTGAGCTAAATGAAATACGACAGTTGCCCTCGATCCATTATGTTAGAGTTTCCAACGAGCCAAGCAGAAACATTCTGAAAAGGTGCAGCCGACCGCCTTCAGGAAACCGTCCGCCTCCGTGCAGATAGACCGCCCAGATAAGAGGCCGGGTAATGAATCAAAGCCAGAAAACTGACATCTCCCTGATTTTTTTCCCCCTTTTCTACCCTCCGCCCCTTCTGTCCAAGGCGGTAAAGAGCGGCCTCAAGACCACCTGCAAGTGTCATGGGGTTTCCGGCTCTTGCGCCGTACGGACTTGCTGGAAGCAGCTGTCCCCGTTCCACGACACGGGTCGGCTGCTCAAGTACCGCTACGACGTAGCCATGCGAGTCCTCAGCGTCACCAACGTAGCCACCGGCGAGAGCGAGCTGGCCGGACCGCGTCGCCACAATCATGGCCCACGCACCACCGATCTGGTCTACTTGGAAGAGTCACCCAGCTTTTGCCGACCCTCGCGCTACTCAGCGGGCACAGGCGGTCGCTCGTGCGCTAAAGACACCAGCTGCCAGAACCTGTGCTGCGGTCGCGGCTACAACACGGCCATGCGTCTCACCAGCCTTTCCTGCAACTGCCAGGTACGCTGGTGTTGCCATGTTGAGTGTCAGACGTGTGTCCGTGAGGAGGAGGTCTACACCTGCAAGAACACATAGGGCTCTCGGGATCCTGCGATATGCTGAGATCCCCTGGGAATGTGTCCGAAACTAATCCGACTGGCCATATATAAACATGGCCGAATTGGCTGACATGGCTGACAGCTAACGAAAAAAAAAAAAACTGTTCTCCCGAGGCGCTTCTTTGGAACATGCCCTTGCAGATCTTTGTGCGGGATAGACTGATAATTCATATCATAAGTTCCATGGCAATATTACACTGCTAAGGCAAGCGCAATTAACTCATTCACTGCCAGACAAGGTGCAAACATTTGTCGACTCCAGTGCCAGGGTTTTTGTCATTTTCACTCAAATTGCAGAACTCACAAAATGTCGAGTTTTAGGACTACATAAACATTCAATGCAGTGTCCGAAACCTTAGACTCTCTTCTTTCATCAGAAAAAAATAATTAATTTCTAAGTTATAAGGTCTGGAGTAATATGAGGTGCAAGTGGGGGCTGCTTTACAAAAGGAAAATACTGCCCCCTCGTGGAAGGCAAAAAACATTGCCAGAGATCTTACCAGCGCATTATCGAGAAGAAAAAAAAAAAAAAAAAAACAGAACAAATTCGGGAATGCTGCTCCATGTTATGCTTTTCAATTCCCGAATGGATTCGAGAATGGCAGTGAATGAGTTACGAGTCGAGCAATTTGGGTGAAAACATACAACTTAAGACCTGTTTCGCAGAGGTGGTACAATTCCATTCAGGTCATCTGAATGCAATTTGGAAGAGAAAAATCCAATATGGAAAGTGCAGTCTGGATGGTGGATTATGCATTAGCCCCAGTTTTAACAATAATGGAGGAGACTCGGCATTTGATGTTTCTTCATTCTCTGTCTCGAAAAAGCATTTTTTTTCAATTGGTTTGTGACATGAAATAGCACCCTTGATTTTTTTTTTAGATGTTCATGCGACATTTTTTTCCTCCACTGTGCCGGATGCACTGAAAATTGACAATGAGCATTTCAAACAGGTACTGTTTTTTTTGTAATGTATCTGATCTACTACTGCTGCTTTTTATACATTACGCTCTGAATGAACCTACCTGTCTGTCTTTCATGTCTGCTGTACTTTTTTTTGTATGCCAATTTAAGGGTTCAAGCACTTACACTGCTCTGGCTATGTACATTGAAAACAACAACAACAACAACAACAGAATTCATAGTAGGGATTTAAAAAAAAAGTGTCACTGGAGAACTTTGCGTGCATGTACAGGATGAGGAGACTACAACCCACCATCCCCCTCCAAAAAAAAACCACGCTGGCTCTTCAGTTGCTCTTATGGAAATGTTTATGGAAATCTATGCATGGTATGAATATGTTCCTACAGAGGGAACTACAAAGGGTTAACAAAGTGGGGAAGTAAAAAACAAAAAAAGCGTTAAAGTTAAAGACTGCCCCGAGAGAATAAACGGTTATTGTTTAAAGTATAATTGAACCACATATTTACTGCAAAGGCTTTCAAAATGGCTCCACGATTGGCCTCCCTATACTCCCTCCCTGTAATAAATCAAAGAAAATGGCTGTGCGGCGCCCTCCATGTCCATGTATGCAAGTCAATGGAGCCCAAAAGGACTTTATAGCTACAGATCTTTTAAATACAACCCACGTCAGGGCTCATATAGTTCTTCTACCTCACATTTGACGCCGATTGATGAGTGGTGTTGGATTTTGATGGACATGCAGTTAAAATGGTCTCCGAAGTGTCTTTTGAACTTGTTAATGTATCACCACATAGTGATATATTACCAATTGTTGATTTTTTTAAAATATATATATATTATATATTTACTTTCTTATTTAAAGCGAATAAATAAATGGATAAATGTTTGTATAAGAGGCTATGTCAGTGATGTCACACACACACACACACACACACACACATACACACACACACACACACACACAGATGAGCGTGGCAACAGTTTTGGCAGGAGACGTCCCGACAGGTGTTGTGCAACGAGGATGCTAACCGCTGTGGAATGTCGCATATGCAAACAAATAAGAGTGGTCGCCATTTTACGTGTGATTAAGAGCAAATCACAAATATACAGTAAAGTCTCGTTATATCGATATTGTCGGGAGTCCGAAAAAATATCGATATAACCGGGACTATCGATATATCCGACCCTGTTTGCATGTAATTTTCTCTGTGCGTGCATAGAAATAGTATCAATATAACCGGGACTATCGATATATCCGATATCGATATAACGAGACTTTACTGTATATTTATCACAGTTTTCTTCATTTTTAAGAAAAAAAAATGTTGCGAGTGAGGACATCAACAACAGCGTCCTGTAATGAGCAGAAGTAAGACAAATTGTTCCTGATTCGTGCAATCGTGAGCGTTAAACAATGTGTTCATGAAGATACACTAAACACAAGTGATTTCTCCAAATTAATCTGTATATGATAATAATGTTTCAACAACTTCTCTTGTATAGACTCACACGACATTTTGAACTCCCTATGTGACAGAATGTGTTCCCTTGCTTGCTAAATTATGACTAGAATAGGTACCATATTTTCCCGTGTATAAGACGCACCCAAAATCCTTCATTTTCTTCAAAAGATGACCTTCTACGCAGGTGTGCCTTATATGTAAAGTCATATTGAGCCACAACAGGTCTCGCAACTACTGTCAGCAGCCATAACTCCATTCCCCCCCTTTCTTTCACTGAAGGTGAGCCTTATTGTCCGGTAGTGCCTTACACTGTAAATGGAAAGAGTTAGAAAATACACCATTCATTAGGGTTGCGCCTCATGCACCGGAAAATACGGTAATTGAAACGAAAAGGGGAAAAAGCCACTACACATGGTACCAAATATAATTTAACACCTCTGACCTACACACGTATCTTTAGAATATTCTAAAGTTACTACTACTACTACTAATACTGCTACTACTACTAATACTAATGATAATAATAATACTTATACAAATACTAATACTATATATAATACTACTACTACTACTACTACTACTACTACTACTAATAATAATAATAATAATAAAAAATAATAATAATACATTTATTTTCTAAGCGCATTTTGAAACTATCATGGATACTTTACAGTTACGGGACGTTTTTGTAATACTAATACTAACACTAATACTAAGACTAATAATAATAATAATAATAATAATAAATAATAATACACTTTATTTATAATAATACATTTAATTTCAAAGCGCTTTTCAAAACTCATAAGGACACCTAAAACACCAAATCTAATTTCTTCCTATGTTATAATACATTCTATCTGCAAAAATGTATTGTTTAGGTATTATTATAAAATCTCAAGACGCAACCCTTCACTTTGAAGCTCTTCATCGCTACAGAATTCATTTCCCTGAAAAAAAAAATCAGAAACCACCTAAACGCATTGCTCTTTTCGCTGGTGCCAATGTTTAAACAAGTTCACAGACTAGCATACGAAATACAATACAATACAATACATAATGATTTATATAGCGCTTAAACAACAGCTGAATCTCTAACAAAGCACTTAACATTGACAACTATCATATATAATAAAGGAAATAAAGCAGTCACAAAGATAGTAGAAAGCACCATAACCGGATCGCTGGATCATAAAATGACAAATCAATATTTAACTTAAGTTGACCACACTGCTGGATAAGGAAGAAAATTATTATTATTATTATTATTATTGTTATTATTATTATTATTGCTATGTTGTCAGACATCAAGGAGGCAAACGAGGGAAGAGGAATAGAGACCCCGTGAGGCACCCCCCCCCCCCCCCCCCCCCCCCACCGCTTTCACTTTCCTCATACTCCTTGTTGTTGTTGTTTTATAATGAACTCCTAAAGCCTTAATTTCCCTTCTGAAGCCCGAGTAGAGAGGCAGCAGCGAAGGGGGCCTTCGCAGTCTACCGCGGGATTCGCACGCACTGGCCCCCAGGGCGGTGGCACTGAGCGGTGGTTAGACGTGGGTTCGCTATGCAATATCAATGTGTGTGTCTGTGTGTGTTTATATGTGTGTTTGACACAGGCTTGACATCAAGCAGGTGAAGGCAGAAAAAAAAGGTTTTTGCATATTTGTGTGCACACCTGTGGTCACCAGAGGAGGGCAGGTGACATGATGGAGGGCGTGTTTGTATTTGGGTTCTTAAGCGAGGGTGTGCAGATAGGCTAGGCTAAGCTAATTTAGGCTGAAAGATGCTATTTGCCACCCACGAGACAGTTAATGGCATAAAAAACAATCTATTTAAATTACTTTGGAACATTTATGTCATTGTATATACCGTGTTTTCCGGTATATAAGGTGCATCCAAAAGCTTTTCTTCAAAAGATGATCCTGCGCCTTAAATGCAGGTGCACCTTATAGGTGAATTCATATTGAGCCGTAGAAGAAGTAGTGTGTGACCCCAGCCTCTACTCTAGCGCCTTATATTTGAAAACCGTTTATCTATTTATATATTTCTGTATAGGCTCTCAGTCGTACAGGAGTGGTCCATCGATGCGAACTAAAGTTGTGCTGGTATATCCCTAATGGACTGATGTGGTGATGCCAGACCACTGCTATGATAGGTCCCTGCTCTAAGGTTGGGGGAGCAGTAGACTACTACCTGAAACTAATCGGATTACTTCTTTTGTTCTATTAGATTACCTCTAATGTTCTATCAGACAGAACAAAAGAAGTAATCCGATTAGTTTCAGGGAGTAGTCCACTGCTTCCCCAACCTTAGAGCAGGGACCTATTAGAGCAGAGGTCTGGCGCCGTCACCTCTGTCCATTAGGGATATATAGAGGGCCAGAGTTACCAGCGCAACTTTAGTTCGTTGACGAAGCTCTTCGGATGAGGAGTGAAACGTCTGACACCTTCGAAGAAGTACAGATGACGGTTGAAGAAACGTTTTCATATATTTGTATATTATATTTGGAAAACCTTTTTCACTCATCGAATGATAGTCTTATAGTCCGGTGCACCTTATACAGTAAAGTCTTGTTATACCGATATCGGTTATATCGATAGTACTGCTTATTACGATACTATTTCTATGACCGCAAGGAGAAAATTACATGCCCGCAGGATCGGATATATCGATAGTCCGGTTATATCGATATTTTTTCCGACTCCCGAGAATATCGATATAACGAGACTTTACTGTATATGTAAAAACTTTGAAAATACACCATTGATTGGGGGTGAGCCTTATACTCCGGTGCGCTTTATACACCTGAAAATACGGTACTTTTTTTTTTTTTGAATGGTAAAAAATGATTTAATTTGCTTTTATTAATGTTGACGCTACTTTTTCATGTAACTCTTAATAGGAAATATACTATAAAGTATTCATCTTGTTCGGCTTGATACTGTAAAAGTATATTTTCTCGCCGTAACAACGCTCGGGGGGTTGATACGTGACTTATTTATTTGGGGGCGGCTCAACGAGGCGTGAGGAGGTTAGTTCGACGTTTTTGGCTCAAGGACACAAAGCGTAGGTTCCTCATCTGTAATCGGAACCTCAAAGCCTCGGGTGAAAGGAAAAAAAGAAAAACACCGAAAACCTGACCGACACTTCCGCCTCTACAAATGCTAGATAGCATCACTGCTAATCTCCTAACGGGACGATGGCGGGAGAATTTAACAGAAACCTTGATGGTGTCAGGATTAAAAATAATCTGAATTATTTAAAAAAAAAAAGAGTATTTTGGGAAAGGGTGAAAAATGAAAAGGGGAAAATTACAGATACAGTATATGGGGAATACGGCATTGGGCAGGAATTTCGGAATGAGTAATGCAATTGCTCAACCCACAACAAGAACATGCACTGCCTTGGGCCATGACAAGGTTGAGTGCATACCTCGATTGGGGGGGTGGGAATGAGGGTAACTGGGTGGGTGGCGTTTTCTGGGGTGGGGGGGGGGTACGCGGGGGTGGGTGGTTGTTGTATCATGTATGGTGGATGACGAGATCACCCAAAAAAATAAAATTATAATAATAATAACAACATCCATGGATGACCACAAAATTCACATATTGAAGCAGAAAATAAATGCACTGATTTTCACATGAATAAAAAAATAATGATGATGAATAGCATTCTAGACATTAGCATAGATCATGTGATCATCGTTCACAAGTTTCACGATACACAAAAAAAAAATAGACAGACAGACAGATAATGGATATCGATATAGCTTATGTACCATACATATACATACATATTTACGCTGTACAACAAAGATATATAGTATACGCCAGTGGCGGACTGTCAAGGCCTGCAAAGCCTTCTCTGCTGGCCTAAAAAAATCTGAATCACGGACTGATATTAAATATATTTTGTCCATGACATCTTATTAAATAATTCCAATTTGTCTATCAGCTTCCTTTCATTACTTTTCCCCTATTGTGCTGCTTCCAGACGTGTGTTTTCGTATTAAAGCATGTAACCAATCACATTTCGGCCATTATTTGTTACTAGGGTCAGAAACAACCTGGACACCTTCACAATCCGTTCTGCGCGACCTGTCGTATCAAATGTGTTAATCAAACTGTCGCTCTAACCAATCAGATTTCAATTTGGCAACCCAAAAGAAGTGCCAAAGCCTTCTTGAATGCTCTGATCAACGTCAGACTTTTCGCAAACTATGAATGGCTAGTGACTAGCCAATCGTAATTTGCAAAAACTGCTCTGATTATAAGCCGCTATTGACAAGAGCATACTGGCCTGAGGTAGCATACTGTATTGTAGCGAGCTGCATAATATATATATATATATATATATATATATATATATATATATATATATATATACACAGTAAAGTCTCGTTATATCGATATTCAAGGGAGTCCGAAAAAATATCGATATAACCGGGACTATCGATATATCCGACCCTGTTTGCATGTAATTTTCTCCGTGCGTACTTTACTGTATATATATATATATATATATATATATATATATATCCGATATCGATATAACGAGACTTTACTGTATATATATATATATATATATATATATACAGTAAAGTCTCGTTATATCGATATCGGATATATCGATAGTCCCGGTTATATCGATACTATTTCTATGCACGAGACTTTACTGTATATATATATATATATATATATATATATATATATATATATATATATATATATACAGTAAAGTCTCGTTATATCGATATCGGTTATATCGATAGTACTGCTTATTACGATACTATTTCTATGAACGCAAGGAGAAAATTTACATGCCGCAGGATCGGATATATCGATAGTCCAGTTATATCGATATTTTTTCAGACTCCCGAGAATATCGATATAACGAGACTTTACTGTATATAAACAAATATATTGTTGTGTTGATTTAATAGCGGTTTTGTCAACCCACAGTGGATTAAGTAATTATTATTTGTTGGGAGATTTACTGTTAAAGCCATTTTCAAGACGGACTTTTCAAGAAAAAAAATGGACATCATTCACTCATTCACTCATTCACTCATTCACTCATTCACTCGTTCACTGCCAAACGTGCAAAAACGTCTCCACTTCAGTGCCAGGTTTTTTTTTGTCATTTTTACTCAAATTCCAGGACTCACAGAATATTAAGTTTTAGACTACATAAACACTCAATACAGTGTAAGAAACCTTAGACTCCCATTTCCGACATTATATGGGTCTGGAGTTATCTGAACTGGAAATGAGGGCGGCTGTCCAATATCCAAAATACATATTGGTTTATAATCGCGCTTTAACAACAGGTGAAGCTCGAACAAAGCGCTAACATGGAAAGAAAGGCAAATGCTGACCCCTTGCGGAAAAGCAAAAACATTGCCCGAGGCCTGGCCAGCGCTTTATCGGCACCCAAGCAAGAAAAAAGAAAACCTGAATTAATTTGGGAATGGCGCCCTACGACATATTTTCAATTCCCGAATAAATTTGTGAATGAGTTAAGAAAGGTCGGTCAGTTATTTCCTGGCTAATGGTACCCTCTAGTGGACTTGTGGTAAGTCAGACCACACTTTTTTTTCAGTCTGGATCGATTCAGACATAGCACTACTGAAGGCCCACCACTGTGTATATGACACACACACACATATTTTACTACAAATAGCTCCACATATATCAGAGAATAACTGATTTTTTATAAACGTGATAAAATGGTCTATTCTTTGATATTTCCCATGGCAAAGATCCCCCATGGACTGTTTACGCACTTACATACAGACGCAGCGTGACTGCACAGCAGGGAACTTTGAGGAGAACTCGTTCCCATGCTTCTGCATTTGCACACCTGCAGCAGCAACAACAAGACGTCCGGTATCGTCGGACAAGATAACGCTTTTGCGTGCGTTTATAACTCACTCCCTGCGCCATGTTACTCCTCTCTGCCTCGCACATATAATCACACATCCCGGCATTAACGTTGTCCAATAGTGGGGGAAAAAAAAACATTGATAAACGGAAGAGGAAGACCTTGTGTCTGGAATGTTGGCGACGCAATCATGTTGTCGGGTAGGTAAGGCCATTTTATTAGGTATAGCCGCAAAATCAACGGGTTGATTGTGAGGTGTATCATGTTTGTTTTGATGAAAAGGAATGAGGATATGGGATGTGGCATATGATTACAAGGAATGATTTAAAATTACAGTGATACCTCGGTTTACGAACCCCTTGGTTACGAACTTTTCGGTTTACGAACGTTAAATTCATGAACATTTTACCTTGGCATACGGACTTTTTTCGTCCACAGAGCTGCCTCAATGAGTGATGTGTCGTTCGCGAACGAGCCCGTTCTAACAACAAAATGGCAGCCGACTGTTTTTGTCCTCTATTCCCGGCCCCCATCTTTGGTTAACGCCACGTGATTGGTCAAGAACGCAGCAGTGAGAGGAGGTGGTTTAAACATTAAAGAGACAGGCAGACGACAGTGACAGTTTCTACTTTGATAGTTCAAAGGCAGAATCTAGACTGCAAGGTTAAAATATCCCATCAATCAGGCTACACAAACAACCCGCACAAGCCATTTGTACACTTGTTGCAAAAAGCTATCAATCCAGCCAAACAGAACACAATTGATGAGGAACTAGATAAAATTATCACAGAGAAGCCCCTATAAGGGATCATTCCTCATGATGGTGAAAGTAGGTTACGTTCCTCATCAAGTGTTTAATGCTGATGAAACCAGCCACTTCATTCCATCAAGCCATCAATGACCATCACAAAGGTAAATAAAACCATTTCATTATACAGTACAGTTTATTTCTTTAATTACAATACCATAGCACATTTATTATCCATAAAATAAGGTATATTTTGTGTAGTTTTAAGGCTTAGAAGATTAGAAAGTAGAAAGTGTTTTATGGGGACCTGGGAATGGATTATTCTCATTTTAATGGTTTCTATGGTAAATAATTTTTTGGGATACACACTTTTCACCTTACACACTCTGTCTGGGAACCAATTAAGTTCATAAGCCAAGGTATCACTGTATTATGTATTATGTTATGTATTTTTTATGCCTAGGTATTCATCAAATTTGTTTTTCAACTATTTTTTGTTCCGCAAACATTTTGTCTCCAGTTTTTGTACATTTGCACCGTTTCCCCACGGGACTTACACATTCATTTCCTGGAATCTAACCCCATACCAAGCATCCAATACTCATGCGCGACTTTGAGTGTTTTCTACTTTCAATAAGTTACCAGTGACGGGGAAAAAAAGTTCCTGAAAGTTCAAGAACTTTTAGCAAAGTATGAAAAATGCCAGCTTCCTCTTACAAACAATAACCTCTTTTCCCGACTCTCCCTTCCGGTTGACTGCCTTTCATCTGCGATTGAGAGACAATAGATAATGTTTCATGTTTATTTATCAGTCTTACAGCCATTATTTTCATGTCTTATTGTGTTATCTTTATTAACTCATTCACTGTCATTCCCAAATTTATTCGGGAGTTGAAAATAAGACAGAGCGCCATTCATGCTTGGGTGCCGATAAAGCGCTGGCTATGGACTCTTGTAATGTTTCTTCTTTTCTACCAGGGCGCAGCATTTCTATTATTTCCTGTTTCAGCTGTTATTAAAGCGCTACATAAACCAATATGTATGTATTGCAATGTATTTTGGACAGCCGCCCTCATTTCAAGTTTATATAACTCCAGAACCGTATAACTTAGGAATTAACTCCTCAATTTAGTGGGAAATTAAAAAGCATGACGTGGAGCGCCATTCCCGAATTTGTTCTGGTTTTGGTTTTTACCACTTGGGGTGCCGATAAAGCACTGGTCAGGCCTCGGGCTATGTTTTTCCCACCCATGAATGGTTAGCATTTGCCTTTTTTACAGCCACCCCATTTCAAGTTCATATACCTCCAGACCCATATCATTTAGGAATTAACTCATTCTTTTCTGATGAAAGAAGAGGGACTAAGGTTTCTAACGCCGTATTAAATATTTATGCAGTCCTAAAACCCAATATTCTGTGGGTCCTGCAATTTGAGTGATAATGACAAAAACCCTGGCACTGGAGTGGACACTTTTTTGCACATTGTCTGGCAGTGAATGAGTTAATATAAAGTTTTTCAGAATATTTTTGAGCGTCTGGAATGGATTCATAAGAATGACATCATTTCCGAGGAGAAATATTGCTTCAGTGTTTGTTTTTTGGAACAGATCAATCACATAAACAAAGCGTGTGCCTAATTTTGTGACCACCAGCACATATGCGTGTGTGCGTGTGTGTGTGTGTGTGTGTGTGTGTGTGTGTGTGTGTGTGTGTTAATGCAGACAGGGGAAGGCTTGAGCCATCAAGTCAGGCAACCATCTCTCAAGTGTCACAGATAGCAATAGCCACAGGGTTGCGTGTGCGTTTGTGTGTGTGACTGACAACTCGACGTGAGGGTCTCAGCCTCTGTCGGAAGGAACGAAAGCCGATCAGCTCAATCAGAACATGACTCACTTGCTCGTCGTCCCGTTTTGGTTGTTGTTTTTTTTCCCAGTAGAACTCCAGGCAGCTTGGGCCAGGCAAGGCAAGGTTCTGACAGGCCCGGTTTTTGCTCTCATTCAGCGTCTCGTCACAGTGGCTTCAAAGTGGAGTAGATGGTCTCCCTCGGGGGGGAAATGAGAAGATCAGTATGCCTTCAAAAAAAATGAGTGGTATCCCAAAAATTGTGGAGCCGAAGGCCTTTTTTTTCCTCCTCCCCCCTCCTCCTGTTCCCCACATAATTGTCTTCTTTAGTTCAGTCAGTCTCCCTGTGACTAGTAATTGAGTTATGATCTATTACAATGACTAGAAAACTTCCTTTCCTAAAAACTTGACTTGGTGTTATCATCTATTTACTTCATTGCATCACGTGACAAATCACACACTTTGAGTGCATAACAGTGAAGGGAGTATCGTGAAATGCATTATTATTACTATCTATTAGCATCTAGCTGGCTAGCTATCTATCTAGTTTCTATATAGCTAACTAGCTGGCTAGCGAGCTAACTATTAGCTATATAGATATCTAGATAGCTAGCTATTAGCTATCTAGATATCTAGCTAGCTAGCTTTTAGCTATATAGATATCTAGCTAGTTAGCTATCTACCTAGCTATCTAACCTATCCTGTGACCGTAAAGTGACCTTAAGAGTTTTGAAAGGCGATTATAAATGAAATGCATTATTATTATTTCTACTCAGGTTTCCAGAATCAGTGTCTTTATATCTTCTATCTGTGATGATTTTGCTTTACTCAAATCAGCCACAATCGGATATCAAGCTCTCGCATCAGTGCCCAGAATGAAGTCTCAATGGGGCTGTTTAAAAAAAGTGTTCTTGGCTCGGGTTGCCATACTTCTTCCTTTTGAGCCTTGGCACTGCTCGGATACGGAAATATCTTCATCAGTCTGGATCCGGTGCCACTTTGCTTCTTTTCGCCTTTAATTGACTGCCGCCGGTGACACTTCTTTATGGACGCTCTTATTTCTTCAGGAAAAACTAGTTAATTCGTGTATTGCTATTTGCTATATAGCTGCCTGGCTAGCTATCTAATAGTTATATAGCTGCCTGGCTATCTATCTAACAGCTATATATCTATCTACCTCCCTATCTAATAGCTATCTAGCTAGCTATCTATTGGCGAGCTAGGTTTCTTTCTATTTGAGTTACTTCCGGGTTGAGTGAACGCTGGCGCGTGTGGTCGCCGCTGCTCACCCGCAGAAAATGTTATCCTGCGACTGTAAAGTGACCTTGAGAGTTTTGAAAGGCGCTAATAAATGAAATGTATAATAATAATAATTATTATTATTACTAATGTGGGTGGAAATAATATTCAATTCAAGGGCCCTATGAATTGAATGTTATTTTTCCCAAAACGTACCCCTCAAAAAAGAAAAAAAAAAAAAACAATCAAAAAATATATGTAAGTAAGGCAGTCATTTTGATGCAGTGCATCCCAATAGATGAGATACCAAATAGTGTGCTACCTTAGGGGAGGTAAGGTCAGGGAGTTGCGAGGCAAAATGCCTTGAACACACCTGCAGTCTGGACAGTGGCTTGTGCCCATGGTGCTCAGGTGTGGAGGTGAGGTAGTAAGCTCATCTCATCCTTTCCTCAGGGGCCTGAAAGATAAAGAAAGAAAGACCGAAAGAAAGAAAGAAAGAAAAAAGAACCCTGCGACCTTAGATATGGGGTGGGTGGAGTGGTAAATGCTCCTTTGTGGACCGCTATGAGTTGACAGGGGCCTTCATTTGGCGCTTCCCTATGCCGCGGGGGGATGTGTTATGACAACCGAGGGGAAAAAAAGTAGTGTGAGCAAGAAGTGGCATGAACGCATCTCCAGATTTTTTGACAGTTTTATAGCCTGGAGATACACACAGGCATCAAGTCAAGCACCATCTGTCTGGCTCCACTTGTTGATGGCTGTGCCCGATGAGGTAAACAAATATTATGAAGGAGAAAAAAAGAAGAGGAGCTTGTAACAGCTCGTTCTTATATTTTACAAGACTAATTAAGCACATTGCCTTAAATTGGTCAACAGGAGGAAGACTAAGGTGACTGAAGTGAGGTTTTGGCTTGGGAATCAATTTTCCACCTGAGGAGCTGTTGTGAAATGAAGGCTGGGAAATCCCATCTTTGGATACTTTCTCACAATGCTCCATGACTGTGCTGTGGTTGTAATTTTACCTGACCTTTGTAAAGCATTTAAAAAGGCAGGACAATCCTGACACTTAATCTGTTAAAAGTGAGGGAAGCTTTATTAGACCAAACATAGCCTGAGGACACACGTCAAATGATTCTTTCCTGCTACCTTCATCTGGCGCGTAGCCTCAATTTAATTCAAACGCCACATTTGAGAACCAAATAAAAGACAAAACGACAACGTTAAGCTTGTAGCAGTCTCTCAAACGCTCACCAAAAATTAATTTCTCAAGATGGCGGCCGGCATTTGCGTGCGCCTGCCGTCACGGCCACTCAATTTCCGTCTTTGCCCTGACGTAACATCACTTCCGCCTTTACTACTTCCGTACACAACCGCTGATGACGTGTACTTTCCCCCAGCGCTACACAGTGCTAACATTGGTCACCGAGAGTTCCGTGCCGAGGGGCGATAAACCTGTAAAATAATTATAAAAATAAGTAAATAGTAAGCGATTAGCTTACAGAGCGGCTGTTGAAGATGGAGATGCTTTACCACCAGACAAATAAGTGAGTTACTGGGAAATACTTTCTTTCTGTTTAGCGAGCTAGCTAACTAAATGCTAAAATTCTACTTTTTACTTAGACAAATCCAGGAGGTCCAATCGCTGATGGGCAACCTGGAAAGAACAGATCGACAGTCAGTTCACTGTGAGCATTAATTGCAGATGCTGGAGGAAATAATACTTACAATTTACTTATTTTTACCGTAGCTGTATGGATTGGATTAGCCTTTAGTAGTCTCGAGGTGGAAACATTTACATTTCACAACAGCAAAGTTATGGAAGGAAGAGGAAAGTATTGTGTAACATTTCCGAATATCTTGTCCCTTCCATAAAGAACATTGGGACCAGCTCCGAGTTTGATATCCTCCGAGTAAGCGACAACCAACAATTGTTTGCACACGTGCATTCCTTCCTGGACTCCTCTTTAAACTAATTAATGTCCATTCCGCACGCACTTCTTGTTATGGCTGGCCGTACTTGATTGTTTTGTATGTTTGGTGATCAGTTTGGAACAGGAAACTGCAGGGCTGGGTTTTTCTAAAGATAATGGTGGGAAGTTGGCAACACCCCCACCACCAACAAAAACCAGTATTAAAACATTTAGCTTGTAGTCGACGTGCACATTCCACCATGATGTCCCTGATCCACTGGTGAAAAGATGGTTTGATCCTCTCCTCTTTCACCTAGAACTGCTTCATGTAACAAAGACGGCGCAGAAAGTGTTTAAGGACTCTGTGTCTTTGTGTTGTCATATTTGTTTTTTTTTGTTGTTGTTCTTTTGACTTCAAGACGGCGCTGCGAAAGTGCCTGCTTTTCCAGCAGCTCTTGTATTTTGTTTTTCTACTTTCATTCCTTTCATCACTTTGCTGCTGTGAAATGTAAATTTCTCCATTGTGAGACTAATAAAGGCTAATTTAATCCAGTCTAAAAAAAACACTAAGAGTCAAAAATGTGATGTATACATATAAAACTTGCATTACAGCCAGGGCTAAATATAAATGTACTATAATGACTGTCTTCTCTCAATGTTCAGTGTTAGAGAATGAAATTCAGGCTCGTATCGAGCAGATCTTCAACCAATTGGAGCGTTTGGAGATCCTGTCCAGCAAGGAGCCCCCGAACCGCCGGCAAAATGCCAAACTGTGCGTTGGCGAGTCACCCCCTTCGAGTCGATAGAAATCATAAAGAACGCTTCCATAGAAAGAAAAAAATATATATATATATTTACCTCTTACTCCAAAAGGCGTGTGAACCAACTCAAGTATGATGTCCAGCACCTGCGCACCGCCCTGCAAAACTTCCAGCACAGACGCTACACTCATGAAGCTCAGGAGCGAGAACGAGAAGAACTCATGAGCCGGACCTTCACCACCAATGTCAGTTGTATCCATTGACACTTGTAATTAAATTGACTTAATCACATTCTGTAAAAAAAAAACAGTCACTTATAAATATGAGACGGAGGGGTGAGAATGAAAAACCAGTGAGAACATTTGAAGAATAATGCTAATAATACACAGGATGCTGACACATCCATCCCCATCGACGAGACGCTGCAGCTCAACACCAACCTGCACAACGCACACAGAGGTATGGATGATCTGCTAGGCAGCGGTAGCGGCATTCTCAATGGCCTCAGAGATCAAAGGTCATCGCTCAAGGTAAGTGATAGACAATGACGTTCCAGGCAAGGGGCTTGATGGCCATCAGGAAATTTGGGAGCTCATCTGTTTGTGGCAACAGGGGACCCATAAAAAGATGTTGGACGTGGCGAACATGCTGGGTCTGTCCAACACGGTGATGCGGCTCATCGAGAGGCGAGCCACTCAGGACAAGTGGATCATGATGGGAGGGATGCTGCTCACTTGCATCTTCATGTTCCTGGTGATACGATATCTGGGGTGAACCCAGATGGAGCCACACACACACTTTGGAGGATTTATTTTATTTTGTTTAGATGTCAGAAAGGTTATTGTGCCAACGCGGTCGTCTTTGTTGGACCTGCACAACAGTATTTTACCCACTTATGGACCAATGGACCACTCCGTTGTAATACAAGCTGATATGAAATGTCTATTTAAATTTTTTTTTTTTTAGTACACCATTAGCAAACAAGGCTGGTGAAAGGAATAAAATGTGATCTCGGCTCATAAAAGAGGTGAAAGTTAAAACAATTGTAATTGTACAGCTCATTATCATGATTTACAGTTGACTCTAGTCTCACTATGTGAGTGATTTAATTGTGGTAAATAAAACTTTGTAATCTTTTCCTTTCTTGACTTATTTGAATGAAATCTAAAAAAATGTACTTTGGTTGATTTTTAAGGCATTTAATCATGACTTTGTACTTTGGGATGGACTGCGAGGAACAGTGGCGCCTCCTACTGTCACATAGGCATAGTTGGCATTGTTATTGGGAGTTGTTAACTCATTCACTGACTGCCAATGTGCAAAAATGTTTCCACTCCAGTGCCAGGGTTTTTGTCATTTTCACACAAATTGCAGGAACCACAGAATTTTGTTTCCTTTCTTTCTTAACTTTGCTGCTGTGTTACTTCCGGGTAGAGTGAACACTGGTGCGAATGGCTGCCGCTGCTCATCCGCACAAAAAAAATCCCATGACTGTAAAGTGTCCTTGAGAGTTTTGAAAGGCGCTTAGAAATTAAATGTATTATTAATATTGAGTTTTAGGACTACATAAGCATTCAATTCAGTTTAAGAAACCTTAGATTCTCTTCTTTCATCTGAAAAAAAAGATATTTCCTAAGCTGTATGGGTCTGGAGTTATCTGAGCATGAAATGGGGGAGGCTGTACAAAATACAATACATATTGATTTATATAGCGCTTTAATAATAGCTGAATCTGTAACAAAGCGCTAAATGCTGTGACTGTAAAGTGTCCTTGAGAGTTTTGAAAGGCGCTTAGAAATTAAATGTATTATATATATAAACCAATATGTATGTATGCATTGTATTTTGGACAGCTGCCCTCATTTCAAGCTCATATAATTTAAGAATTAACTTTTTCTGATGAAAGAAGAGAGTCTAAGGTTTCTAATGTTGTATTAAATGTTTATGTGTTCCTAAAACTCAATATTATCAATTATTATATATATAATAATATATTATGAATATCAATTTTCTACTTTCATTTCTGTCATAACTTTGCTGCTGTGAAATGTAAATTTCTCCACTGCGAGACTAATAAAGGCAAATCCAATCCAATTATGTGGGTCCAGGAGTTCAAGTGACAATGACAAAAACCATGGCACTGGAGTGGACACATTTTTGCACGTTTGGCAGTGAATGAGTTAACAACTCCCAATAACAATGCCAACTATGCCTATGTAGCTAATGTATTATTATTATTATAACATGGACAAAAGGCAAATGCTGCCCCCTCGTGGAAGGGAAAACAGTAAGAGAGGTCTGACCAGCACATTATCAGCACCCCCGCAAGAAAAAAAACCCTGAAGAAATTCAGTAATGGCGCTGCACGTCATGCTATTCAATTCCTGAATAAATTCGGGAATGGCAGTGAATGAGTTAAATATATTAGGCCATCCAACCCTAAAAAAAAAACAGAATGAACTCAGGGGTTTATTGGCTGAAACGGTTAGTTTGAAAGAAAACAAATACATAATAGCTAAAGTTTCAGGCCCGTTGAGGCAAGAGAGCAATTTGACCAATAAACAATCGCTAGAATATTCAGGTTATTTACAAAACAAAAATACACAACGGAAAAATAACACAACCTTTCCTTCTTGGAAAAAAGCACACAATTGGAAAATAATTTACAAACAAAAGAAAAATATTATTGCAGTATACTACAATCTTTGACTTAAGATTTCAGTGCAAGAAATGTCACCCGACATTGGGAATTGAGGCCCGGCTGAGGCTTAATCGTAGCGCAAATAGTCCCAATGATCTAGGCCGCCAATTCTTTAGGGGCTGGGGGGTATTCTTCAGATTGCACACTGATATATGTACACGTTACTGCAAGTAAAAGTAGTCATGTATGTAGCTTTATAGACAGGTAACATCCGACTTACGACCGGATCGACTTACGACCACGACTTCTAGACCCTACGCCTGGCACCGCAACGCGCTAGCAATCCGGCAACGCGTACGCCAATTTTGGCCAGCCAGCATCTCACTGTCGCACAGCAATCAGCCGTTTGATGGCACCAGAGGAGGGAATTTGTCAGTCAGCCTCCGAGTCTCTATTGAACATTTTGAATGTATTTCGACTTACGACCATTTCGACTTACGACCGTTTGGTCGGAACGAAACTTGGTCGTAAGTCGGATGTTACCTGTAGTTGCTCACCCCAGTCCCCTCTTGTATTTTCTTCCCATTCATAATTTTTTTATGGCTTCGGCCATTTTGTCACTGGCTGGAAAACAAAAATACAAAATATCATCCAGTAAGTTAAAACAAAAAAATGTTTTGTTTATGTACCGCATTGCAAAATCAAGCCAGTGTCTGGAGTAAGTCTTGGGGTGGGGGGAGGGTAAAAAAAACTGCAAAAACCTCCA
Organism: Hippocampus bargibanti; assembly: GCF_051943395.1. Taxonomy (NCBI): domain Eukaryota; kingdom Metazoa; phylum Chordata; class Actinopteri; order Syngnathiformes; family Syngnathidae; genus Hippocampus; species Hippocampus bargibanti. Next base: position 5,748,271 of record NC_142750.1, on the reverse strand, counting down.
AAACAGAGGAATAAATGTCTAATCTCACCTTCTCAGTCAGTTCCCGTGGTTAGATGGATGCTGGAGGTCCTGCCCTGAGAAGATAGGATGGAGGAGCGGGTGGAGCTGGAGAGCCGCCGCAGCTGCCGCCGCCGCCTGCGATGACCTGGGTGTGAAGAGCGTCGGGTAGAGGGCCGCGTGGGGGACGTGGTGGAGGGCCAAGGGGGTGTGGTGGAGCGCCGAAGCCGGGATGATGTGGATGGGCTGTCCGGAAAGGAAGGCGGTCGGGTGGGCGGGGATCAACCCGGCGTGTCCCAGCGAGTGTCCAAGAGTGGGACCCAATGGAGATAAGGAAATGGGCGTGAGGTGGTGCTGGGGTATGTGGTGCACCTGCGCCAGTTGGGCGTGGGCGGGGTGCGGGTGGTGCGCCGGGTGGATGCCCATGGCGGCGGCGGTGGCGGCGGCGTGATGTTGGAGGATGGCGTGTTGCACGGTGGTGATGGACGTGCCCGACGCCACCGAGACGGCGGGCTGCTGGATGTGGATCTGCTGCAGGGTGGGTGGGGGAGGCGCCGGTGCCAGGGCGGCGGTGGCGGCCACGGCGGCCGGCGGGAAGTTTTTGACCTGCTTGGCCAGCAGCTGCTGCTGGATGTGCTGCTGGGCCGCCTGCTGCAGTTTGCTATACTTCTCCATCTCCTCCGGCGTGAAGGTGATGGGTTGGCTCTCCAGTGGCGCCAGGCCGTCTTCCTCCGCCTCCAGGCCGTCCTCCTTGAGGCCGTACGCGGGGTAGCCGTGCATCGGCGGGTGCTGCTGTTGCATGTCGGGCATGAGGGTCTCCATCATGGGGTTCTGCAAGGGTTCCTGGCCCAGTTCCCCTTGGTACTGAGGGACCATCATGGAGGAGTCCTGCTCGTAAAGCAAGCGAGGTTCTTGCGGCGCTTGAAGGTCTGATGGTTGTGTCTCTTCCTGTAGCGTCACGCTCTGTGGGAGGTCTTCGGTTCTCTGCGCCGGCGGAGCTGGGGGTGGCGGCGGCGGCGGCGGCGGCGGGAATTCCCTGATGGGCTCCACCAGGATAACTTCACCATCAGCCTCTGCGCTCTTCCCTTCTCCGGATTTGTCGCTCGCCTCCGTTCTGTTCGGCGGGATCAGAGGAGCTTTCTTCGCCGCTTGAAGTTTCCCAAAAAGCGGAAACATGCTTTTGGAAGATGGCGGTAGTTTGGGACCAAAGTATCCCTGCGGGGGGTCTTTGATCTTTAAACCCAATTTACTTGCCGCCGTGGGGTCATTCGAATTCTTTTTGGACTGAATCTTCTCCAATAGCTGTCGTGCCGTGAGGGAGTTTTTATACTCGCCCGCATCGCGTGTGCCGCCGAGCCGCTGAGCTAGCGAGCCGATGGCGCCGCGGTTAAGCCCCCGCGAGGCGGATCGCGGCGACTGCGAGCGATAGATGTTGGAGCGGTTAAAATCCCGACGGGGGGTCTCGCTGCCCGCTTGGCTACGGGCGCTCCGGTGTTGCGGGGAGCCTTTGGCGGAGCTGGACGAGCGGCTCGCCGAGCTTCGGCTTCGGCTGTAGCTCCGCCTCCAGGATCTGGCGCTGGTGCTGCGGCTCCAGCTGGTGGAGCTCCTGGAGGTGCTGCGGCGGCGCCGGCGGTGTCGCTTCCTGCGGCTGTAGCTGCGCGATCGCGAGCGGGAATCGTCGGAGGAGGACGAGGAGTACTGGCGCCGCCTGGAGCGCCGATGCCCTCGGTCGCCTCGCCTTTCGTAGTCCGAATCCGACGAGCGTTTGGAGTGCCTGCGCCGGCGTCCCTCCGTACTGTAGTCGCTGTAGCTGTCCGAGTAGCTGCGGCTTCGGTGGCCGTAGGCACTGCTCCCGGCTGAGGAACGCTCCGAGCTGCTGGAATAGGAACGACTCTGGGACGTTTTGTGGCGGTGGTGCCGTTGACGGCTGCTGCCGCGTCTGGAGGAGCGGCTGCAGGAGCGCCGCGACTCCTCGCTGTGGTGACGCCGCTCTTCCCGAGGACTCGACCGGTGATGGCGCGAACGCCGGCCGGTAGAAGCACCTTCTTCTTCGCTCTCGCTACTCGGGGGTCTACCGGGACCCGGGCTTTTTTGAGCCGAGGTGGAACAAGAGGCGCTCTGAGAAGGCCCGGAGTCGGTTTTGATTCGTTTGTTGCTGCCGTGCTCCTCGGAGGTTATCGTTTTGTCTAAGCATTTTCCAGTGGTCTTTTCCTCGACTCCTGATTTGCTAGGTGGGGCCTTCGTAGCCCGTTTCCGCTTCCCGGTTCCGACAACTTTTCCAGCGGGGATCTGCACTGACGAGGGATCGGGTTTCACTTTGGGTTTTTCATTGTTTTTTTCCTTTTCCTCGCCTGCAGCCTCTTCTTGATCGGCTACTTTGTTCTTGCTCTTCTTCCTTTTGTGTTTTTTCTTCTTCTTAAGCGTCTCTTGAGTCGGTTCCGTCTCGGCTTCCGCGTCATCCGCGAGCGCGTCTTTATCTTTTCTTTTGCGCTTTGAATGTTTAGTCGACTTTTTGTGCTTCTTCTTTTTCTTCTTCTTGGCGCCACTGGCGCCAGTGGCTGCTTTTTGATGGTCACATTCGGAGTGTTGCGCTCTAGCGGCGGCGTCATCGCTGTTGAGTTCCGTGTTAGCAACCGGTTCCGTCTTCGGGGTTATTTCTTTCTGGTTTTCTTTGTCAGGCTGCTCGCCGGGTTTTGGAGATTTAGTCACCTTTCCGCCACGCGCGCCCTTTTTACGAGACAGTTTGAAATCAAAATATAAAGGATTGCAGCTGTAAGACACTGAAGGCGGCGCTTTGGTGAACTCAAGGAGCTCGGAGGGCCATTGAAGGGTGGTGCTCTCATCTTTACTCAAGACGGGGAAAAACGGACCCACGGGAATCTTGGGACCCGAGTTGGAGTCCGAAGGCGGCGGCGAGTTTTCTTCTTTTTGCGTGACTGAAGAAGAAAGATCAGGAGTGGCGTCTACCGCACATGAATCGTTGTCCTCTTCCTTTACTTTTATAGCCTGAGGAGTTTGTTGAGCTTCAGGGGTTGAAGCGGCGATGGCGTCGTCGTCTTCTTCTTCGTTGCTGCACTCGACAACATTGGACTCCTGGGAAGCGGTCTCGACTTTCTCCTCCTGTACTTCCTCCTCGTCGTCATCTTCCTCGTCTTTACTCTGATTTTGATCCGATGCCTTCATGAACAGCAGGAATTGGAAGTGAGGCTTCACTCGACAGTGGGCCGGCGGCATGTAGTGGTAGTACTGGGGATCATGTCCTGCGTAGCTCTCC